>NC_135314.1:81941674-82241674 GCF_048772815.1 Callospermophilus lateralis
GTCACAGCAGTAAAAAAGTTGACTAAAACATATGTAAAGCTGGAAAATATCATAATAGTATTATGTGTTGTTTATAGATAAATACAATTTTAGTTAGAATGAAAAAACAAAGTGTTATGGTTCGAACTGATAAATATAATCAATAAGAATGTAAGTTATAAGTTTTAGATTAGTAAAAAATATAGGTTATAGATATAAGATTTTGATGTGAGATAAGATGATTATAAAGCAAGAACTGTCACAAGCAGGCCTAAGACTCCATTTTGCTGCCTTCTATTAAAAAAAAAAAAAAAAAACTATTACAAGATCTGTTTCTGAGAAACTAAAATGAAAGCTGTTTTCTTATAATATATTGTTTTCTATACTTTATACTTCACAAAATGTACTCAACCCAGGATATGGTGGTCTTGGTAACCCAAGACTTTAAAGTAGATTCTCACCCCAACTAACTACCTGCTCAAACTCAGAATACGGTTGTGTAACACTTGCTCAAACCCAACGTGCGATTGTGAGTTGCTGTCTTAACTTCTATGATTGGCTTGCTTGAATGACACTAAGGAAAGCCCCTGAGTTGTTGATTTTGTCTTTTTAAGTTCCCAGAATACAGGCCAGGAAATTGCTGTTCTCCCCACAGAGCTTCAGCCTATAAGGGTGGGTGACAGTCCCTGGCCAGTTAAATAAAGCTCTCATTGATTTGAATTCCACTTAAGAGTGTTTTCTGAAGCAGGTCCCATAACAAAAGAAATTACCTAACCTGGGCTTATTTTAGGAAGGAGAGGGAGAGTAATTGGGCCAGAAAAAGGTATCTTGGGTAGCTTTAATTCCTTGTAAAGTTTTTATTATTTATTTATTTATTTAAGTTAAAGCAAGCAGAACAAGGAGGTTCTATTTTATGTGACATTCCCTTAAATCTTCTGTATATGAAATATTTATTAATTGTGGAGAAGTGTGACAAATTTGAACAAATGATGAGTCTGCTCTCTGCTCATTACTACTTATTCCTGGCATGGAAAGAACAATCTTCCTGAATTTCACTGAAGGAACAGGAAAAGTTTTATAATAACCTAATGATTTAAACCAAAGGAAATGGAAATAGGAACTAAAATGAGAACATAAATTTGTAAGGAAAATACATAGGCACAAATCCCCCAAACCAAGAAAATGAAAGAACGCCTCAGGGCATCATCTTTCACTGTTCAGTAAGAGATGAAACCTGACAGAAATTGAGTATGCTGAACACAATATTTTATTTAGTTCTCTAACTCTCACTAGTTATTAGACAAATTTTCAGTCAGGAAGCAAAAAGTCAAATTATGTAGAGATGCCATCTGAAAGTGTGTCATTACAGCAAATGAAAAGCTGGCCTTTCCCCTGAATTGAGAAATTAAAAATTAGACCTAGGTGAGAATCTAAATTAACACACAATCACTTTGTATCTTGCATTTGACTTTACAAATTCCCTACAATAGTCATAATGACGAATGCAACAGTTTTGTTACCAGGCCATCCATGGATCGAATTGCCATCATGGAAAGGAAGAGTCAGTTATACTCCAAGAAGAAATGTATTCAAGAAAAAATATCACAGCCCTTGATTAGATCCCCTATTTCTTCTATTCATATGCTGTCATTCATTTCCCATAGATTGGTTTTTAGATAGTCCAAGGCTGCTTTCCAAGCATTCTTGTGCTAGAATGAAAAGATGGAAAAGAAATAATGTCCTCAAGCACTTGTGCCTCAACCTGCACAGATCCTCACTCCCTACAAAGTGAGACCTACGAAAGGAGGACATGGTTGTCTGCATTCCTGAGATTTTCTATACTTTCATCCAAATTACATTTGTCTTTATATTTCATCAAGTACTAAAGAGTTAGTATCATCTTATCAGCTTCCAGCACTAGCACTAAAGAAAAAAAAATTCTAAAATATTAGTCTTTACAAAAATTATATTGGTTCATTATAATTATATGTAATAATAGTATTCATTGTGACATATTTGTTCATGCACATAACATTGGTTAATTGCATTCCCCAGAACCTCTCTTTCTTCCCCTCCTCCCTCCCACTGGTGTCCTATCTCTACCTTATCCATCTATTTTTATAAGACACCTCACCCCCCCATTCCCACCCATTCCTCCTCCAGTGTCCACATATGAGAGAAAACACAACCACCCTTGATTTTCTGAATTTGGTTTATTTTACTTGTTATAATTCTCTCACGTTCTTTTGGCCCCACTTATCAGGGTCTTTCATTGAATTGCAATGACTCTCAGGTAGGATCTAATGAAATCCCAGTCACTTAAACAAAAATGTGAAGTTGCATGGAAAATCTAGATATATTTTTTCATTATAGAAATATTATATATCAGGGAAACCTTCTTGATAAGTAACTGAATCTATGTTTAATCCCTCTATTTAATGTTCTTTGAGCTTTTCCTAGATAACAGGTAAATGGAAATGCAATGAAAAAGTGGTTAACATGTCAGGGCGCAAGTTACTAACACTTATGAAATCATAGACATTCAATTTTCCCAACAAGGCAGTTCTTCAGATTTCTATTACAATCTCAAAGCATAAGAGAATTCAGGAGAAACCTAAAACTCATGAGAAGCCTCTATATTTGAAACAATGAAGAAACTATAGGGTGCTATTTCATATTATTGGTTATTATACAACTTTTGTGGAGTAGAGATTGTAATAATGATGTTTTAAGTACGTGAGTCCTTTTCCACTCATTTTAGTCCCTCACAAGAACCCTGAGGGGCTGAGGATGTGGCTCAAGTGGTAGTGCGCTTGCCTGGCATGCGTGCGGCCTGGGTTCGATTCTCAGCACCACGTACAAACAAAGATGTTGTGTCCGCCGATAACTAAAAAATAAATATCAAAAAATTCTCTCTCTCTCTCTCTCCTCTCTCACTCTCTCTTTAAAAAAAAAATTAAAAAAAAAAAAAAGAACCCTGAATAGTGGACTAAATAGTTATCATTACTCTTCTATCTCATGCAGCCTTCTGCCTCAGTTATATTCCTTAATGACAAAAACCTTTTCTGGCAATCATTTTCTTATGCTAAGCAAAGGGCCTAGTAAATACTAGAGGCTCAATAAATATGGGAGAAATAAGCAAATTCTTCACATTTCACAGATGTGGAAACTAAGGTTTGGAGATAGAGAGGAGCTTTTCTAAGGAGAAAAATCAAATCCTAAGTCTCATAACTTTGGCAGTCCACTTGACCTTGCCCATGTCAAGATAGTGAGTGTGGAAACTCCAGAGTCTCAAAAAGTGACTGAGAGTCAATGACACCTAATTAATGGGAAATAATGTGACAAAATATCCATTTACAGATAGTGATAACATCCTGTTCAAGTCAACTAGTGAGGAAATTTCTGACTGTTGCCTTACTTCTCAAAGATGCCAAGCAGGGCAATTTTCTGTTCCTACATAATTTAAATCCCTCAAGATCCACTTAAACGTAATGTAATCTAAGAACAAAAACAAATGTTGCTTCCCACCATGTGTACCAGGAAGCATTTGCTCATGTCTCAGCCATATTATATAACAGACACTGTTCAGGTGGTTCAATGTCGATTAAGAGAGAGCAATATTAGTTGGATTATGGATATCTAAAACATGTGTGATTTCCTGGTTTAATTTTGCCTAATTTCCAGAAGACTCTTACCATACAACACCTCTCAGTCTAGTCTGATGTAGGAAGATGGGACATACATTTTGGTTTATTGTGACACAGTAGCTTCTAATAGAACCTCGACAGTGCAGTTTTACACACTGGGTAGGCATGTGTGTTCTGCGTATTAGGAAAGACTTTTTCCCTGCCAGTGCAATGAGATTTTTATTCTGAATTCATTTAAAGACTCAAATGAGGTTATAATGGTAAATATCACAGGAAAAAATGTCAACAATGACCTTCACAGTTCTCAAAATATTTTGGCTTTGTCCACCAAACCATTTAGGGAGGAAACTTAACTCTTCTGTGCTCTCATTCTGCTTCTTGCTTTAAGGTTGGTGAGTTAGTGTAGGAGAGTCTGATTATTTTTATTAATGAATTTTACTTTATTTTATTTTTATTTATTTATTTATTTTTACTTATAAATGAAATGTATGGGGCAAGTGGAATGAACTTTTTTTTTTTTTTTTTTGTACTAGGGATTGGACTCAGGGGCACTCAACCACTAAGACACATCTCCAGCCCTATTTTGCATTTTATTTAGAGACAGGGTCTCTCTGAGTTGCTTAGAACATCACTTTTGCTAAGGCTGGCTTTGAACTCACTATCCTCCTGTATCAGCCTCCTGAGCCACTGGGATTACAGGTGTGTGCCACCACACCCAGCTGGAATGAACTTCTTACTTAAATTTGTTAAATTGTTTGACTTTTTAAATCCATGCTACATTACTGATTCCATATATTAACAAAATATGTTTTCTAAACTCATGGACATCTTTCCAAATAATCAAACACAAGAAATGCCTACTCATTTTTTTTAAAATTCAAAGAATAATAAAGTGTGTAAAATAGTAGGCAACCTCATCACCAAGTGATATCAACCTAGAAACAATACTTTCACAATATTCTATTAATAGGCATGTCTTAAAGATTTTTTAACCAATCCCTTAAATGACATTTAGCTTTTTTCCAAATATTATAAATATTATAGAGATAGTGATCTATACACAGTTATACACTTCAATTAATTTCATAGGATAAGGAGGTTGAAGAGATGCTGTTTTTAAAGCCCTACCTACTTATCTCCAAGCCCTCATGCAAAAGGTTGAACCAAATACTCCTGTCCACTGTAAAGATATCATCAATTTATAGGAAGTTCTCCTATTTCACCATAAAAACAAAAGAAAAAGGATTTTTCAAATTTTCCATAATGAAAACAAGCAAGAGAAGCAAGAGTACAATATCAGTAGCATCTTTGTTTCAGTTCATTTTCTCAGGTGGAAAGAGACCTGACTACAAGTTGCTGAATATCTATAATAAGCCAGTGATATGCAAAGTGCTTGACATAGGCATTTCAATCAGTGTTCAACAATAAACAATAACCTTGGGAAATAGGTATGTATTATCACTCCCATGTTACCCAAGAAGGCAATTGAATGCAGGAAGGTTGAGTGCTTTGACCAATTTTTTTTTTTTTAAGAGAGAGAGAGAGAGAATTTTAATATTTATTTTTTAGTTTTCGGCGGACACAACATCTTTGTTTGTATGTGGTGCTGAGGATCGAACCCGGGCAGCACGCATGCCAGGCGAGCGCGCTACCTCTTGAGCCACATCCCCAGCCCCCATGCTTTGACCAATTTTACCTAGACAATTAGCCTTGTCTCTGGGATGTGAAGGCACTTTTGTCTGACATTGTTCACTTCTCATCCAAGGTTGATGTTCTTCAACAGCTGTTTACAATGCGAAGGGCACACAACCTTGCCGAGTTCTATATAATTCAAGGTATCCTAGTGTCAGATCTGGAAAAAATATCCAGTTCAACATTTACATCTTTTATAGAAAAACACATAAAACAATTAGGGAGGAAATTGAAATATTATTTTCTAACCCTTTTACACAATTTTCAAATCAAGAGTTACTCGTATTCTGTAAAACTCAAAGTTTCAGACAGAACTTTTCAAATGGGTCTAGGGAAAAGATACTTTTTTATATCCTTTTCAGCTTAAATTTTTTTTAAAAAGGTTAACTTAACTAATGAACATATATCTTGAGAAATAAATGGCAGAGAAAAATAAAAAGGCAAAATGAGAGCTAAGAAGCAGTGTTGGAGATCAGAGAATGTGCACTTAAGAACAATAGTGACAATTTCTAATACATAACTCACATCCCACACGCCCATATGAAAAGCAAAATCTTGAGTAAAAGGCTTTGCTGTCAATTATAATGTCTGCTCTAACACTTTGTATTAATGAAACTGGAGTAGAAGGAGGGGAATGCACATTTTTTTTGTTAGCAATACACGAGTGACTTCATTGGTTTCAACTTTTTAGTTGAAAATAGCTGTGAGCACTATCACTATACACAGTTATAGAGTTATCCTTTTGTTGACTTTGCTTCCAGATTTTTTCATGTTGGAATTTAATCATAAAGTCATCCTTTCTAAACGAGAATTGTACCCTTAATCATACTCATTGCAGTATCTGCTAATGTGTACAACTTCAGTTATATTTTCTCTCAAAATGATTACTCTTTAATATGACATTTTATAATGAAGTAGGCAGAGCAACACAAAGATTTTACAAGACTTTTTTGGCCCCTTTCCTCCACAGGAAAGTAGCTGTGACAAATCCCAAATTATAAATCAGAGAATTATGAAATCCTATATCTCTCTTTATTTTAATACTACATTATTTACATTCCCTCCAACATTGTAACTTGCCTTTATGGTATGTGTGGTGCTTTAATATTTATAGGAACATCAGAGATTGTCAATCTTTCTTTTCATTTCATAACTTCAATTTGGAAGAGGACAAATTTAAAGTTAGAAAACTAACAAAATCTAAATAATTTACACTTCACTTGGGAGAAAGAACCCTCCCACCCTTTTTCCCCCTGTTTGCAAATAGGTGTCCAAAGGAAAAATTCAGGACCATGAGTGCTGCTGGCATTGTCATCTAATCTGATAGATATTTGAAAAACAAATCATTATTCTTATTTATCTATGCTGTAGGAAATTAGATTTAACCAGATTTTGAAAAAATGAGTCTCCCAGAATCCTGACACTGATGCACACAGGGTGGTTATCTTCCATCTGATACCAGACTAAAAATGTTCACTTCACTCCTAGTACCCACCCAGGGGATCCCACCTTCCTCAAAGAAAACCTATGAATGTCCCAAAGGCATTTATCCTATGTTATGTATTGCAGGACTAACCTCAATAGACGTATTTCATATATATATATAATCAGTTGTTTCAATACCCTAAATCTTCCAAAATAAACAAATATTTGAATGATATGACATTTTTATTGAGGAGTCAGAACTTTTAGATTTTGCAATATCATATCCATTCTGGTAACTAAAATGAATGATTTCTGTACACACACAACACACTGGCATGCACTGTGCACACTTATTAAAAGAAAAAGAAAAGTATAATTATATGACATTGGGTGAATCACAATTTTTTAAAAAGCCACAGGTAGACTCTATTTAACACAATTTGTATTGGCCAGAAAGCATTCTTCATCTCCCTTAGGCATATCAGGAGCATAGCTTTATCCAGCTCCCATGTTCCCAGCCCTGCAGAGGCAATATTTCCAAAAGTGAGATTCTGTCATTAGAGGAACCTGTAAAAGGAAGGATACACATGCTCTCTTTGGCAGAAGATGCTCATTAGAACTCCCACAGCAGAAGTCTCTCACCAATTCAATTTAGCAACTTTTATTTACTCAACACTTAGAAAAACCATAAAGAAAGAATAGATGGCCTTCAGGCTATTCCAAAATTACCGCAGAAGTAATACCACTCTTCATTTCTGCTGGGTAGGGAATCCACTTACTTTTCCACAAAGGGACAGTACCTTTCACTTCACTTTTTTTGACAGCAGCGTGGGTCTTCTGCTGAGATTCAGGCCTGGGGGGCATTGCCAATTAGAGCAGAGAGAAGCTTCTTAACATTCTTTCCATATATCTTGATCCAAATGCCCTAATACCCTGGGTGGGAAAACACAATTTGAAGCAGGTTCACATACAATCTCTCAATACACCCATTCAGCATTACTAAATGTAGAACTGAAACAATGAAAACCATGGAAAGGGTACATGTAAAATCATCTGGTTATCTTCCAGACCATGAAAACTGTACCTGTGAGCCAGACCTGACATTAACCTTCAAAATGCATGCAAAGCATTAGATTTTATACAAATAAGCATATGCCTTATATATAAAAATGAATATTTATAATATATATTTACATATATAATCTAATATATACACATAATCTAATATATACATATAATACATAATATAATATATAACATATAATACATAATCTAATATAGGCTTATATAATCTAACATAATATATACGTATATAATCTAAAATTCAGTCCTCACAACAATTCTATGAAGTAGTTAGTAGTATTATCATCTCTATTTATACATTAGGAAACTGAAAGTTTGAGTAACTTTCCCAAGGTCACATCGTATGTATTATGGCTGGGTTCATACCAAGACATTCTGGCTTCAGAGTTTATGAACGAACTCCCACATTGTACAACTTCTCTCACTTTTCAGACAATAATGAAATTTTATGTTTCCTTTAAAACATCCTACAGAAATATTAACTTGATTAATTATCAGCCACCACTTCCAAATTTCCCAAGTTTATTTTAAAAGCATGCACATTTAAATTTTTATATTCTTAGGGTTTTACAAATAACATAAACTTCTTTGAAATTCCCAAATATATGCAAATAAAGTTTTGAACCGATATTTGATACACCAGCAAGCTGTGCCAAGCATTTTTTATCACTAAGAAAGGCAAGTTTTAATGGCCCAATAATTCATTTGTTTATTTTTATTCAATTATTTATTTATAACAGCTAGAGCATGCACCCTCTTGGATTAATCTTACAGATGAAAAATCTCACCGAGAGTAAAGAAATGAACAGATGGCAAAATTCCAGGAAAAGCCAGGAAACTTAGTAGTTTTCTGCATAGCAATTTAGAGTAAAATTCACATCAAAACCCAAGCATATTACTATTTGAAGCAGGCAATCTGTTGTCTGGGTTAGAGTTTACAGGAAAAAGCACAAGTACAACCAATAAGCATATCATCTCTGACTCTAGGGATGTTCCCACACCCTCTAATTGGTGCCATTCTGTACTAATCAATACCTTACAAGCACCTAATAGGCACTCCTGTGAATCCTGGGGAAATAGCTCACACCACAGAAAGCATGGTAGCCCTGAATATTCATACCCAAGTGCAAATGTTAATTCATGCAGTGCTTGCGTTAAACTGGTCTAATTATCTACTGAAGGAATCTATTAAAGGCGTGCTGTCAATCCTACAGATTGGGTTCAGCAAAGTGAAACTGAATTGCATGCCTTTTCAGCTAATTACAAAAATTCTGCCTGACATGCTTTAAGAATGGTCAAAAAAAAGTACACACAGGCAGCATCAACTCCCAAAGCACATTGCTACTTCTCTCCTTGTCAATCAGGAAAATACAGGACACAATGAAGGGAAGAGAAGCATAGCCTAGGGGACCATGTGTCCTGTCGTTACATCTCTTATATTCTCATAAGGAATGTGGCATGATGTAACAACCAGGTTTTTTAAAAATATCAACCTGCCTTTAATTGGTTTTCACTGTATAGATTAAAATAATAAATAACTCTTTTGTTTTTGTTTTGTTTTTGTACCAGGGATTGAACCTAGGGGCACTTAACCACTGAGCCACATCCCCAGTCCTTTTTTGATGTTTTGAGACAGGGTCTCTTTAAATTGCTGAGGGCCTTTCTAAATTGCTGAGGTTGGCTTTGAACTTGAGATCCTCTTGTCTCAGCCCCCCAAGCCCCTGGGATTACAGGCATCCACCACCATGCCTGGCAATAAACAATAACTTTTAACACTTAGAGATATTCCTCAATGACTGTTTAATATTCCTATATATTTAGAAGAAAATTCTGTTTACAGAATTCTTTTTTTGCTTTTGTTTCTAATATTAAAATACAAATCAAGAGAAAAATAGTATTGTTCCCTTACCGACTCCCTTACTTTTTCTAGTTTCACTGGGTCTCAGTTTTCAATTAGTTCATCACACATTCAGATAATGCTGAGCAGACCTCTTAGGAAGATAGAGGAGTACTTTACAATTTACCATCTAACATTTCAAAATAGTTTGGCCCCACTGGGGCCAAAATCAGATCATCTTTTTTTCTGCCTGGAAAATATTATCCTATCTCCCTACCCGTCCAGATTTTCACACACTCCTGATATACCCATACTTTAGACTTCACAATATCCACTTCTATATTTAAAACTGATAAACTGTAGTAGAAAATAGTTACCATGAGTTATTGAATGGGTTGATTCAATATCAGCACATCATTTTAGAAGGCACATAGTATTTTTTCAGATTTTACAAAGATTATTCTCAGTAATGGATAAGAGATTGATGATTAAGTTATTTGGAAAATTTACTATATAAGGATTAACATCTGAGACTCTGAGACCCCTTTCTCTCACATTACATTTCCAAAATATCAGCAAATCCCTTACCTTCAAAATCTATCCAGATTCTTTCTCCTGTCACATGCTACTTACTATAGCCTGGTTAAAGTAACCACCATCTTTTTCCTATAGCTCTGCAACACCATCAAAATTGGAACCTCTGCTTCCACTTTGCTCCTCTTTAATTTTGTATTCCTTCACACTGAAGCCTAAACATATAGATAACATAATTAATCAAAAATTAACATTCATGTCAGAGTGAAATAAGCCAGTTTAATAAAATACTGTTTAATAAATACTGTTTGATTCCATTTATATGAGGACTTTAAACTTGTCAAACTCATGAAAACAGAAATTATGATGAATGGTAGTTGTCAGGAGATGGGAGGGGAAAATGGAGAGTTATTCAGTTCACACAGAGTTTTCATTTTGCAATTTAAAAAAGTACTCCAAAATCTGTTGCTCAAAGGCATGACTATAGTTGACACTACTGAATGATACACCTAAAAATGACTATGTTAAAAATTTTTTTTCCAATAAAAGATTTCAAATATTATCCAACTCTATGCTCAAAATCCCCAATTGTTAAGCTCGAATTTGGGACCCCCAAAAGACCACCAGAGACCCAAGATCGATGTAAGCAGCAAAGAGGTGTTTATTGCGAGCTAGCTCGGTCCTCCGCACGCACACACAGCAACTGGTGACGCTGAGAGGCCTGGAACCCAGGGTTTGCAGCATTTTTATACATTTTTTGGAGAGGGCAGGGACTTCACATACATCATAGCAAATCATCACACACCGCGGGAAAATCAAATAACAACTCTAAAACATGATTAGCACATTTACTGGCAGGAACAAATTGTCTAGGGGTGATTGGTCAGTACAAAGCGGGTATTCGTTTGAACTGATTGGTTTAAGCCAAGAGGGGTGTACGTGCTGAACTACATGGTTTCCCAACATCATAAACTACTGGGAGGGTCATCTGGTATCCCAGGTATTTCCCTGTCTCATGCTGATTGGTGGCTGCTAGGGGGCTGCTATGGGTCCCCACCTAGCCTGACTGAGTCAGGGACACCTGGAGCAGCAGATCTCTCCTGTAGATAAACAACTTAGCAGGGTGGGAATGTGCCTAGGAGCGCTCTGTGGGTTTTTCCAAGGACAAAGGTCATGTCCCTTCCTTGGACAGGCTTTGCTCTGAGATAGAGGCTGGTTTTTCACAATGACTTCATAAATTACTGAATAAAATGCTGAACCTTTTTCATGGCCCATAAGAGACAACATGAACTTGCATATTCAACCCCAGCGCTGAAAATGCCAGAGCATGCTTTTTACTATCCCAAAGAAAGAACTTAAAGGATTCTTGGAGGACTCAATGAAGAGGTTTTAGACATTTTATTAATTACTCATGCCCCAGTGGCAGCCAGCTAAAATACAATGGAGGTCCTATAAGCAGAAGATATAGGCTAGGTTGCATGCCCACTCTGCAGGTGGATTTCTTTGAATGTTTATGAAGGCATTACTTTACAATCAAAGTAAATCTGTTTAGATCCCCTCCCAAGGATTGGGGATAAGGGAGATGGCTAGTTTCTCTTGCCCTTTCTCTCCTTGCTACATTCTTTTAGAGACCTTAACTCTCTGTAAGCGTTCCTAGACCCTGATTAATGTTTAAACCAACATTCCTCCATTCTCCTCTACAGGGACTATGTCAACCCCTCCCCCATCTTCCAGCTCATCTCCTGGGGCTCTGCCTATCTCATCCTCTCCAGTTAAACTAGCCATTACTCCCTTCTTTCACACTCTTTCCTCCAGGCAGCCACTCCATTGGCACTTCTTTTTATATAAGGCTCTGATCAAATATAATCTGTTAGGGACAATGTGACCAAACAATCTTAAATCACACCAGCTATTGGGTACTTTTCTCCTAATTTACTTTTTTATTTTAGCATTTATCAACACACCAAGAGATCAAAATTTTCGTTTTGTTCATTTCTCCATCCCCTGTACTTGGGACAGTAGTGAAACTCTGTATATGCTCCATAAATATTCACTTAAAAAATGAATAACTGAATGAATGGCATGAACAAATATGATTATCAATCAATAACATGCCTATAACTTTTAAACTACTTGTTTATCCTTACCCCAGTTTCTGACCTGGTTTCCTAAGAATGCTCAACTTTACTCAGTATTGTTTTACCAAAACGGAAACAATACTTTAAGGGACTTTTGTTTTGTTTAGTTTTGACACCATGTGTTTTCGTTCTTCTGAGATCACAATATACCCAAAAGATATCATGGGATATGAGCAGGGCTGTTAAGCAAATCTATACTGTGGCACAATTATTTGATGTATCATTTCTGTCAATAAGGATACCTTGTGAGGTACTCATCAAGTGTAAAACTGATTAAATATATGTGTGTGCACACATACAGATACCCATTAAAATCTGTGTTGTCTAAAGCTGAATTTATTAACTTCAACCTGCAATCCTGACTGCTGATATGAATCAGTGCCAAAAGCCTGTAAGGATGAATACTAAAAGTAGGAGGGTACATTTAAAAAAGAGTAACATAGTTAAGAAAACTGGAGCAAAAGAGAGGGACAAAAGAAAACTAAATCTGTAGCAGGGAGGTAAATCAAAGCCTCTTTAAACTGTAATGAAAAATGTAGCAATGCAATATCAGAAGCTAAATAAGGTCATTCATAAAAGAATATCTGTAGCATATTTCCAACCTACCATGGGAGTAAAATTCATGAATAATATTAAAGGTATTTACATGATCCACTGTTCTCTTGAATAGTGTTTGCCTAATGTAATAAGATCTGGATTGCTTGAGCAAAATACAAATTTGAGGTTGTAAGACTTAAACCTGACTGCCCAAGTTATTTAAAAAAAAAAAAAAAAAGAAGAAGAAGAAGAAGAATTTTTATGAATACAATGGTTTACATCAACATTATCATTTTATTTTCTTTATGTTCTAGATTATTCTGTTTGAATTCATACTCTGTAATAATTATACCATCCGTGATGGAGATCCTGCCCTCCTTTATCAGTACACCATGATGTCGGTTTCATTTAAAACAACCTCTTAAAATTCAAATTCAATTCAAACTATTTCAATCTTCCTTTGTAAAGAAAATAGCATATGAGGAAATATGGTATCTCCTAAAGAAAATGAAACATTCTTTAATAAACTAAAATCTAACTAAAAATTATTACCCTGTCCAATTTTACTAAAATTACTTTCTTAAAACATACATCTACCTCATTTCTGTCCAACTCTTAAAAGTTGACAGAAATACATTTGTAAAGCCAAAAGCAAATACTTCTGGCTCAGAAGCTTTTCTCTTATTTTACTTTTTCCCCCATATCTTTCTTCTGCTTCATACATTTATATGAAATATCCTTGGGGGGAAATAAGGAAGAAAACCTTAATATCAGAATTTGCGCATAGTAACCTGTCACAAATTTTATGCATGAGGGTAGCTTGTCTTTACAATTTATACACACACACACACACACACACACACACACACACTTTAAATTACTTTATCTCATTTCTAGCTAGTTTAGGATCCCAGAAGCAGTTTAGATGCTTTCATGAAGAATCTTACTTAACTCTTTATTGTCATCATTATCTGGGCTCCTCAAAGGAAACTGTATGATGAATGACAAATTTCTTACCATTGCCTCCCTCTTCCCTTAATGAGCATGGAATTTATATGGTTTTCACTCTGCATGTTTTCACTTCACTGTGGTATAGGACAGGACATCTGATCTCTTCAATTCCCTCCATGGCTGGATTTGTTTTGCTTTTGTTGGTTCAGGGCTAATATTCTAACTTTCTGAAGAAAGCAATGCTTGTTTTTTCTCTAGAAACACCAGACTATGATTGAGCACTTTTTCTCCTTCAAATAGGAAAGTATATTACCTACTCAAATAATATTGGGAGAACATGTTCAGTTAGTGTTTTCTTGTTCTTTTAAGCAAAACAGACATAAAAGGACATTCAAATACCACACTCTATGTAAGTTCACATCACTGATTCAGCAAATATTTTGAGTGTCTACTTGGTGTGATGTGTTATGTTATGTGCTAGGGAAGTTAAGGAGATAAATGAGATATGATCCTTTTTATAAAAAAATAAGGGTTTACATTTTAGTCATTTATAATTCTAATAAGGTATGAAATTACACAGCCATTAGATAATTGTGTAAAATAATTGGTGAGCAAAACCCCTATGTAAATGTTTTATCAGACATTAAGTCTGCAAAAAGGAATTTATGGTAGATGGTCAAAATGTCCCAAATTTCTTATTCTCTATTTATGTCATTTGCAATGTGACTGGTTCCTCCATTTCCAAAGAGATAATCCATTCCCTTCCTCCTTAAATTTGGATCATGCTTATAATTTGCTTTGGCCAACAGGAAACACCAAAGGAGTCTTTATTCTAGTTCTCAGCTTATGTCTCAGGAACCTTTGATCACTTTTGCTCTGTCTCTTAGAACCTTCCACCAGAGTATGAACAAGCCCTGGCTAAATGGTTATATGGTGAGATATATCCAATCTGATCACATTCATAATGCCAAATAGCAGTCAGTACACAATGGGATATAAAGCAGCTTGTCCTAGACCAGTCGTCCTCAAGCAATCCACCAGTTATCCAGAAATCTGTGAGTAACCCAGCTGAGACCAGATGAGTCTGGTCTGGATCAGCAGAACCATCCAGCTGTCTGATGAGTTTTAATATAACCATTGAATTTTTGAGTTTAGGATAATTTACTATACATGGTATTGCTGTGGCAATAGATGAATAGTGTAGCATAGTAGATTTATTATTTGCAAATACATGGAGAGCCATGACTTTGTCTACCAGTGGTACACAATTACATCTATATAACCTGAGCTCTGAGTTGTGTGTGTATGTGTGTTTGTGTGTATGTTTTTCAATGTTAAAAATAGAACAAATGAAATTCAATGAATAGAAATGTAATAAAAGAAATATCATTTGTGACAACAATGATAAACCTGAAGGACATATTACTAAGCAAAATAAGCCCAAAACAGAAAAACAAATACTGTAAGATCTCAAATATAGAATTTGAGAAAGATGAACTCATGGAAATGGGGTTGACAGGACCTGGGAGCGCAAGAAATGAGATTTGATGAAAGGGTACAAACTTTCAGTTACAAGATGAACAAGTTCAGGGTATCTAATATACTGCATGCAGGAGGATGTAAGTTCTATAAAAACATGGATTTTTTTTTTCTATTTTGTTCACTGTTATGGCCCAACCATCAAGAAGAGTGCTTGGCACAGAATATGAGCTCAAATAAATAAATAAATACTTACTGAAAAAAACAGATGCATTTTATCAAGTACTTATTTGATTATTTCTAAATGTAGAGTTAAAGCCTCAGAAAAGGTGTTTAAATGCATCCTAAGAAAATGAGTAGAGCCCCCGGGTGGGAGGAATGTGAAGGATGCAGTTATAGTGCAGATATGTTATGAGGAGATCTTAAACTGGGCTGGTGACAGCAAAAGCAGGAGTAGGACAGTTGGACTTAGCCCTATTAAATGGGCTGAGTTTGCCCCCAAAATATATGGATGAATCCATTCTCTAGAATTTCTTCATCCTTCCACTTGAAAACATTGATGACAATGAAATAGAGTTTCTACCATCAAGTTTAATTATGGAAACATAGATATTTGGTTAAATGCAGTCATCTCTTATTACAATCCAAAGTGACAGTGCTGGGCTGGGGATGTGGCTCAAGCGGTAGCGCGCTCGCCTGGCATGCGTGCAGCCCGGATTCGATCCTCAGCACCACATACAAAGATGTTGTGTCCGCCGAAAACTAAAAAAATAAATAAATATTTTTTAAAAAATTCTCTCTCTCTCTCTCTCTCTCTCTCTCTCTCTCTCTCTCTCTCTCTTTAAAAAAAAATTTTAAAAAAGTGACAGTGCTATGATGAGGTAAATATCAAAGGGAGAAAAGGGGTTTTTTTGGAAAGAGCTTATGTGGAACTGAAATCAAAAGAAGTATGCAGATAAGGGGAAGAAATAAACACAAAAACCTTAGATGGAAGGAGTATAGCAAATCCTAGGATCTGAAAATTATTCAGCATGGCTACAGAAAAACTTCAGAGGGCTATTGAAGCAAGAAAAGGAGAAATAAGTAGGAATTTGTCTGGAAATGATATTGGATATCTTGATTGATTTTCAGGTTCATTGTTAGGTTATGAAGAACCATTGATGGCATTTAAACAAGGTAGTGACACAATGAGGTTTAGAACTTAGGAAGATCCTCCTAAATGTACTGTAGTAGTTGAATGGAGAGAGACAAGAATAAGTAATGCAAAAGGAATATTTGGCAAGCTGCTAGAGTGGTCACAGTGAGAAGTGGTTGCCTGAACTAATAAAGTGGCAATGGAGATGTATGTAAAAATAAATAAATAACTAAACTTGATACAGTAGAAAGAAAATATGTGAGGAATATTCTGACTGTGGCAACTGGTGGGTGGAGGTGCCAAGCATGAAATTAGAACACTCAGAGGAGATAGTGGGCTAGAGGAAGGTCGTCTGTTCATTCATTGACACCTGGGTTTGATATTATTTTAATCCTAAAGCTAAGGTGTGTAAAGAGAAGCCATTGATTTATCTAGCATTTCATCTAATCCAACACATCCTGACCAACAGTAAATGCTCAGTAATGCTTTTGTGAATGAATAAACAACAATAACAACAAAAAAGCTTAGAAATGAGATCTGAACTTGAATTTTAAAAAGAATTATCGTCATGCACTCAGAGAATTTATGCTATGGGAATGAATTAGATCAGTTCTGCTCACAGTGTGAGCTATAGACAATGCTGGTCCCTAAACTATCACCCATCCTCAACAAGATAAGCCAGGATAGTAGAAAAATTTTAAAGCTTTTATACCATTTTACAGCAAAATTTTGTGCATGTTTCACCTAGTATAAAGAAACCAAGCTCACATTTTGCATGACTTCATGACTTTTTTTTTAATCTCATTTTTTTCTAATAATCTTTGAGAGTTTTTTTTTTTTTTTTGGTTTATTTTTTACTCTGACAAAAGATTGGGTCTGTGAAATTTTGATATGTAAAAAAAAACAACAACAAAAAATCTCAACCAATGACCACAAGAGGCCAAGCACTGAATAAAACCATTCGAGGAAAATATTCATGGCAGCTCCTTTTTAGCCATTTTCACTTCCTTCTCTCTCTTCTTATTTGTTTTTCCAAACCCAATTTTATTCCCCTTAAGATCCTAACAATAAACTAAATCCCTATTTGTGTATTTTGTGTGTTTATTTTGTTTAGCTCCAAAATCATATCTATAGCATGGGGAAAAGGCACTTTCCCCCTTGTCTGAGTCATAAAGAAAGAGCAACATGGTAGACAAAATCCCAAAACAGTCTCGTGGTGATAAGATCTTTATATCCCTTGAGTATGGGCAGGACCTATGAGTTGCCTCTAGCCAACAGAATAGAGTGAGGGAGATTGCATGTCACTCTTTGGATTAATATAGATAAAATATAGATCGAAGATTAAATGATATTAGATAGATAGACAGAAAGATGGGTTAATCTCCAAGAAGATTCACTCTCCCATCATTCTTGAAGAAGTAAATCATGATTTATTTTAAAGCTAAACAACAAACAAACAAATTAAGTTGTTAAGTTTATGGCAATTTGTTACACAGCACAGAAAACTAATATAATCAAACAAGTGATAGTTGATTAGATTCAGATAAAGAGGAACTCGGGAAAATAGGGCACTTATGTTACCATTTCTATTATGTAAGACATGGAGAAAAGAGAGAAATTGTGAGGGAAATCAAAATTGGTTTAAATAGAGTGAATTTAGGGCACTAAAAGCAATAGGATATCTGAATAACTTACAATTAAAACTTAAAAGAAGCACAAGTTTGTAGTCAAATTTTTGAGTCAACTCATTATGAAATGAAATATTGGACAGTAGAAGAACATAGAGAAGTTGGAAAGAAAATCCAGGAAGGAGTCTCGAAGAAGTCTTCAGAAGGAGGGAATAAATTTCACAAGGAAGGGAACTAACAACCAAGGCAAATGTTTAAGAAATGTCAAAAGAATAAGAACTATGAATGTCATTATATTTTATTAGAAAATGGAAAATAGTCACTGAAACCTTTCGTGAGAGTGATTTCAATGCAGTATGAACCACAGAAATCAGTGTGGTAAGGAACTGAGAAAGAAACGGATGGTACAAACTAGTGATATTGAATATAGATAAGTGTAACAACTTTTGAAAAAATAAAGAAGAGATGTATAATGGTAGCTGAGTAATACAGAATCCAACATGAAATAATATATATTTCCAACACTGTGGAAGTGAACATACAATAGAGAGAAAAGAGACTGTGATGCTGGGAAAGAGAGGTGATTAAGGCATGGCACTTAACATGTGCCATGGGGCTCATGTTAAAGCATTGATCTTGGGAAAGATGCTTTCTACTTTTGTTTTGTTTTAAAAAGAACATGTTAGAAGGAGAGTAGGTAAAAAGCCATAGTTACTAACTTCTTGAAAAAGAAGGGAAGTTGTCCATGTCAAGATGAGAGGAAAAGGCTGAGACAAGAAATTGGAAGTGAAGGAAAGTTTGCAATAGCTCATGTGCAGACTGTTAGAGGATCAACAAGAGATTAATGAAAGGATTAAGAAGCAATTAAAGTCAGGCAGCGTGAATTGGTTGTAGTCCAAGTCTGCAGAGTTTAGCTCAAAATCTGTTACTGATGCTGGGTAACAGCTAGAAGAAAAGCTGGACTGATGGCGGATTGGTAGCACAGAGAAAGCACAGCACGCATCACTAAGGATGAGACCTGCACAGGCAACTCCATAGCCAAAGGACAACCAGGAGATGGAGATCTGAACAACAGATGGCAAATGTACTTTCAGCCAGCTCTAATACTGAAAAATTTTTTAAAAACAACTAGTAGAAAACAGAAAAACACCTTAAAGACATTTAATAATAGCCCTTTTTAGCACTGTCCTTAATAATACAGCTAGTAGCCTTAGACAAGTCCTTTTTATTCTGCAGTTCCTTACATATTGTACTTAAAAATATGTTAAGGAATTGTAATTTTCTTAAAATGCTTTAAGTGGAAGTAACATGTCTACTAAAATTTTGTATGTGGAGCTTACCATCCTGATTCTATAATTTGCTAGTCACATTAAGAAAGTTACTTCCTCTCTCTGTGGCATAAGTTCTGCATTCTAAATGGGATAGATAACCTCTAATTCCTTGTGTTCATGTGATAATTAAAAGAGATAATTTATAGGATCATGCTTGGTACCATGGCATCTATACTAGATAATGTTGTGTAATTTTTCAAAGAAACAATTTAATTCCATATACTATTACATGGTTTCCTAGGATGAACCAATAAAATATATATTTTTAAACAATTGAAAAAACAAAAAAATGAGAAAAGTGATCAAGAATCAATCATCCATTCATTAAAAACTTTCAATAGTTTGCAACTAAATGTAAAATATTATAATTAGAGAATTGTCACAGCCATTCACAGACTATGTGTGTGAGCTATGCACATTTGAGCTTATGAGGGGACTTGTCTGGCATTGCACCCTGATTGGGCTGTGGAAAGCAAATGTGCCTTTCCTCTTGCTCAACCTGTGATCCCACATAGCACCCGAGATGGGTGTGACTTGCCAAAAGACATCACCATGCACTACTCCATCCTTTGAAATCCTACCCCTTTCCTTATTTGGGTGGAATATTCTATCGAATATCTTCTCCCCAATAAATAGGGGGTTTTGGGGTGTGCTCACTCTCTTGCTCTTTCCAGCACTGCCCAGCATGGAGTTGACCTCACCATTGGGGTCATTGAGCGTCCTGCCCTCATTCTTAGAAACTCATGTTCGTGTTCTGCGTGGATTCTTCGCTGTTTTCTTAACAGCCAGTCCTTTGAACCCAGCTCATCTTGCCGGTCTGGCCAGTTAGCGACAGAGAATTTTGATGCTATAAATTCAATCCTTGTATTTTTACAGATGAGAAAAGTGAGATCCAGAGATTCTAGCTGGGTTTTCTAAGGGCACAGAGATAATTAGGTGCAGAGCTAGGACTAGAAATAAGGTCTTGCATCTGCAGTACTTTTCCACTCGCTGAGATAAGAAAATTAGAAACATGGATTTGTCAGCAGCTGATGCTGCAGAGATACACACTTTTGCAGGACACTCACTACTCTGAGTACACTATCATTATTTGTTTTACGTTTACACCTATTAAGAGACCAATCAAAAGTAAACACATAGATCAGCAAAATGACAGCCCTTATAAATTGAATGAAAAAAACACCTATACCTATGCCTGCAGCATAAATCATAAAAAATGTATTTCCTCCACTAGCATATTTTGCAAAAAATATACTTTTCAAAGAGGAAATGTCAGTTTTCAAGTATCCTTGATATCAAGGAGAGCATGATAGCTGCAAGTCATTGCTGAGTAAGCTCTAAAACTCAGTCCCTAAGGCCCTTGTTCCTTATCAACAGCCTAAATGATGTAAATTAGTCCTTTGAAAATGATAGAAAAAAATATTTTCACAGATTATTAAAGGTCTAGCCCATCCACACCATACTTATTCTGCAATGTGGCAAGGCTCTGACTGGCATTTTGAGGTGAACAAGAAAAAGAAACAAAAGCAACCTCAAAATGATAATCCCTGAAGGCCCGTGGTTGAGTTCAATTTGCAGATGGTAATTTAGAAAAGAAATAACTGCTGCATATTCTCTTGTAATGATTTAGAAATTAGATCCCCAAATGTTGTTTTTACTATTTTAAAAAAAGAAATTTGTAAAAAGAATTCATCTATCTGCTTCTTTCAAAACAACATGAAGTTGAGGATTAATTGAAACACATAAAAAGTATTATGCAGGTTACTAGACTAGGTGTATTCCTTCTGCTCAAAGTATATTTATGAAATGTATGTACTGTGGGTTTGATGCAGGCAAAAAAGAAACGTGTTTAGTATTAGAGATTAGTATTAGTATTAGTTTAGTATTAGAGTATTTTCACTTGATTTAATTAACACATATATCTCCTTACTATGTGCCAGTTATTTTAGGTCCTTGAGAATACAAAAACTAAAGAAGTCCCAAGCCCTGTCACGTAGAATTCTTCAGACTTCTGAAAGAAGCAAATGCATAAACAAATTTTAAAATGCTAAATTAGAAATATAATAGGGTTTTGTTTAGAGCACAGAAGTGAAAGATGGTGGGTGGTGCTTAGTGACATTTCTGGTTCTTGAAGATGACTCATGTTCTGGAAAGAATGACTGAAGAGTTAGCAAGGTGGTGAGAGAGAGGAAAGTTACCCCAGCAGGAACAAAGACCTCAGACATTAACCAACCGTATGGTGTGTTCTGAGAACTACAAGCTGTTAGACATTGTTAGAAGTAGTTCAAAGCAGAAAGTAGGAAATGGTAAAGAATGAGAAATACTTGAAGGCAGTTATTGAAAAGACCTATGTATTATGTTGAATAGCTAAAGAGCTTGGGCTTAATTCTTTATGCCACAAGTTGCTAATCAAAGTCAAAATGTAGTAAAGTTTATTCCAGGAAGCATGGGGCAGGGGTGAATTTAAAAGGGATTAAACTAAAAGGAAGGAACCAACCAGAACAACTAGAAATGTCTAGATGCTCTATAGTGAGAATTTGATTGGAGATGGTGACTGTGTGCATGAAAGGACTTAATAAATGAGAGAAAGTACAAAGAGATTAGCTTGGAGGAAGAGTGATGCTAGAGGAGGGGAGGTAAGAGTCCAGGATGATGTCATGGCATACATGGGCTCATGTTATTACCTAAGTTTAGGAAGGAAATAAAAATGGGGATGGGAAAAGAAAATTAGATCAGTTTGGGATAAGTTGAATGTCAGATGCCTGTGAAACATCTAAGCTTATTGGTCTGACAGAGATTGTATGAAACTGATGTTCTGAGTTGTTCCTGATTGCCATCTTCTTCCTATTCCAGTAGCATGTGACATCTCTTCTTGCCTGCCCCAGAGAATGCAGGAAGAAGCATATCCTCCTTACATTTGGAAGATATTCCCAAACTGGAAGCATCTTTCCTCTTGGACAGAAAGCTGGGCTTTAGATAGGGACCAAGAGAGGCCAACAGGATGATGTTACAGACAAAAACATGGTGCTTCACAGGACAGCTGCCACTCCCCACCAGGTACTTCTCTTTTTCTTGACTATGTGGAACATCCTCAGGTATTAAGTCACTTGAGTGCTAACCTTACTTCCATACCCTCAAATCCAGCATGTTGGCAGCCTATTCCAGTTTTCTGTCTTCTTATCTCATAGCAGAACCACTTGCAATGGAATTGAGTTACTCAAGACCATATTTATATCCAATCGGAATTTCCCAGAAACCCATCTTTCCTCCCCCCTTGCTTCAAGCCAGGCATATCCCTCTCCCACTTCCTCTAGTTCAGATCAGTCATTTTGTTTGGTCTTGCATTTCAGTCACAACACGAAGGATTCTAGATATAGGTTCTATTTGGTAACAGATTGCATTTTTCTCCTCCTGTCTTTTTCTTTACAGCCCACTTTCTGATCATTTTATTTGTGGCAATGTGACAGAGTTGAGCTCAGTTTGAGCCTCAGTACTGTTGCTGAGATGCACAAGTCACATAAGCTTGAACCTTAATTTCTTTTTTTTAAAATACAGATTTATGTACTTATTCACTTAGTTTTATAATGCTGAAGATTGAACCCAGAGCCTCACACATTCTAGGCAAGTGCTCTAGTGCTCTACCATTGAGCTATATCCCTAGCCCAGGCTTTAGTTTGTCTATCTATCTGTGAAATAGAAGTTTAAAAAAATACTTTTCAGAATTGTTGTGAAAAGAAAATGAGAAAGCAGGTTTAAGTGTCTGGCAGGTGGTAGAGAACGAATAAATATTATTTCCTTCTTGCCTACTCTTAGTTGTACCCAGGTAGTGTCTTCCTCATGGTTCATGTCACTGTTGTTCTGCTTTTGTGTTTTCTAGAGACAATTTCCTGCTAACTCTCTAACTTTCCTTAGTAATCCACTGTGATTTCATATTCAAAGTACAGATATAGGGTAGAACCATGGAGGGAAACTCAGGTTATAAAACATGGACAGTTATGATATCACTGCTTTCTTTTCATACAAAATCTGTGAGCAGGGAAGGTCTTTTCTTGATGTATTTCTATAATTAATGCTGGGGATATAGCTCAGTTGGTAGAGTACTTGCCTTGTATGCAGAGGCCCTGGATTCAATCCCCAGCACCAAAAAAAAAAAAAAAAGAAAAAAAAAAGAAATAGTTTAATAGTCATCAAGTAAGTGATTGGTAAGCTTTTCTAAATCATCCTAATACATATTTCAGTTGATTAAATACAAGTGAAACTCTCCTGTCTCAGTTTTCTGTGTTGTTCTTCTACCATAAAACAGGTCCTCTACTTATTAATACCTGTGTTTCTCACCTGCTGTGTCTTAAGATGCCTTCTCCATACAAAAGTCTAAGGCTTCTTTCTGCTTTCATTAATATCAAGCCTGTGGCCATGCCACCATCCCCAGAAATTAAATTAGGTAGATTCATAAAATCTCAGGTCTTGTAAGTTGTTTATTGTTTCTTTAACCATGCTTGAAATGAAAGAAGATATTTGTGATGATGTTTAATTAAAGTGTTAAGCAAGTGGCAGGCTCCCCCATGGGCAAAACTCTCTTTGTGCAAATTCAGAGAATTGGGTTGCATCATCAGTTAAGATGCTTTCAGTTTCAATTAACAGAAATTTCACAAAAAGTGGCTGAAATTTTTATCTTGTATACATAAAAAAGTCGAGAGGGAGGGCTCATATCTGGTTAATTCAGCAGGTCAGCGGTGTAATTAAAGACCCAGGTACTAATATGCCATTGCCAGAATGCCAGCAATTTCTCTCATGATTGCAGCAGGATGAGGAATCATTTGCAAACAGAACTTTCCCCCTGTGTATTTCCTTTGCTTGATAAGAATATTTTTCCAGGAGCACCCTACCAGAATGGCTGCAGCTTCTCCTCCTAATGTTTGCATCACATGCCCATGGGAACCAAACGTTAGGGGTGCTGGTGGTGGGGTTGGGAGCACCATCATTGATTTAGACTTCTCTTATTTGAGAACAATTGAGACTCATTCCCCAGGACCAGGCAGAAGCTCATTTGTGAACACACTCTGTGGAGTCACCTAAACAAACCTTGTACAAGCAAGACAAAAAGTAGAGAAATGGTTTTCATGGTTGCAACTAACAGTTTTGCTACAGTCCTAACAAATATTAGTAAATACATCGCCTAACACAGTGCTGCGGACCAGGGCTGAGTTCACAGGACACAAAACTTAAGGAGACTGTCACTCTCAAGTGCTGACCCTGCACTTGCATGACCCTAAGAGTCAACACTTTCTTAAATTTTACACCTTAGAATCCTTGACCTGACCCTCATTGAGGATATGTATTTACCTCAATAAATGCATTTTTTAAAAAATTCTAAGATGTATTAGGAATCCAATTTTGTTCATAGTATCTCAACTGATTCTTGAAATTCAATCACTAGCTACCACTCATCTGTGTAAAGTTTGCCTTCTTTCTGCAATAGATTCTTCTACTTTCAAAGCATTTCTAACAAGGAACCTTATTATATGATCATATTCTTTTCTCATGACAGAAGAGATACATTTTCAAATTAAACCACTAGTTATGTGCACACAATATCTGTGTTAGACTCAGGATGCTGGAGGCATCTTCTCTGGAATCTTCAGGAGAGATTATAAAACTGAGATGCTGGGCTGGAGTTAGGAAGAAATTGTGCATTTCAGCCAAGTGCATTCAGAACACACAATCTTTGGAGGTAATATCACCAGAAAGGCCTGAAGCAGGAGAGTAAAGGAAATGGCTTTGCTGCAGAACGACTTCCTCCTTGAGTATCCCCTTTTCTTAGTGACGACACTTTCCCAGAAGCATCCATGAATATCTGGCTCTCTGCTTCTCCATACCCTGTAAAGTCTGATCCTTGTACTAAATGTTCCTTCCCAGATTAACCAGACCTAAAATAACTTTCTCTCCTCCTACTTCTACTACTGCTTGGAGAGGTTTTACTGTGTTCCACTTCACGAGTTGCATGTCAGGCAAATCATGCATATAATTCACACTTTAAATGAGTTAATTATTTAAGTGCTCAATCTTTTAGTCAGTCTATCAGCCAGAATTACCACGAGCAAATGAATAAACATGAGGGCACTTTATACTCCTCCCCCCATCATTCATTAAAAAGATTTCGGAGTCTCATTAGTCAGGCGCTTAAGCAGCCTCTATAGTAGGCTGATAAGATGCCAGACATTACTTTCCAAACTACATGAGTATCACCTAAATGGAGGGAGTGAAATTCCTATCAGCTCAGTAGAAATTAACTGTGACTCAGCCTCTCATTGCCTTTCTCTAGCTCTTCAGGAAAATCTAATTCCATCCCTGTGATTTATTTAAATTGCTGGAAAAAATGGTTAAGCGAATAAAGCACTTGGATGCATAAAATGATGTGTCACTTGCACACCATGGAGTGCTTTCTGTTCTAACGTCAGGAAATGAGAAAGAGTAAGAAAAAAATGGGCAATCTTTAAAAGGATTTTAAATCAGAACACTGCACTCCCCAAGCCTCTGCTCACTCCTAAAAGCCTGTGGTATACTTTTTCCCTTTTATGGCATTAAGAAGGCAAAAATATTCTGGTATTTTAAATTCATTTTGGAAACACATTGTCCCTTAGACAAACCACAGCAGCAGTGCCTCTTGAGTAACTCCCACTGAAAGGCACACAGCCATCCATAGCACTGTCTGCCTGCTGGGTCTCCTTCCCCTTTCACAATGCATATTTGTATCAGTGCAGTGGGAAATGACCTTAAGAAAAGTCCCTCGAAACAAGAAGTTTTGGGTGACATTTTATGATAATTCACTTTTATTTCCTCTTGCAAATTTTTTGGTCACTTCTGTTTGTGTTCGTTTGGGGTTTATTAAAAAGAACATTGCAGCCAGGTGTGTGTGTGTGTGTGTGTGTGTGTGTGTGTGCGCGCGCGCGCACTTTTAATCTCAACTACTTGGGAGTCTGAGGCAGGAGGACCACAGGTTCGGGGACAACCTGGGACAACCTAGTAAGACACTGCCTCAAAATTAAAATAAAAAGGGGTTGAGGTGTAGCTCGATGGTAGGATGTTCCTGGGTTTAATGCCAAGCCAAAAAAAAAAAAAAAAAAAGCATTGCATTTCAATAGAGGAGAAATCACTTGAAAAGGGTAATGAGGAAGGGGTTTGTGCTTCCACTTTTTAAAAATATGCCAAGGTCTGTGAATTAAATAAAACAAGTTCTTTTTGAATACTTGCAGTTTTTTTGTTTTTTTGTTTTTTGTTTTTTTTTTTTTTTGCAGTTTCTCTTAATGTTTCAAATCCCCTGAGTTCAGCCTATGTGCCCAGAGCCAGTGTGGCATCTGTTAGTGAAGGCAGAACAGATTAATTTGTAGACTCCTGATAGCTGCTTCAAGTTCCAAGGGTTGAGAGTGTATGGCTGGTAGGGGGAAATGTTTATTTTGGCAAAGAGGGGAAAGGACAACAGATTGGGGCCAATATGAACAGAAAGCATAATGGATCCTTGTGCTGTCGTTTAAATTAAAATCTGCCTGCCTCCTACGAAATGGTAGCTCTTGGCAATGAAGTGCTTGCAATGGAAAATAATGAGCTCCCTCATTAAAAAGTAATAGTTTTAAACTAAAATTTCAAAGCATAATTAATGAGCTTGTGAAAAGTCCCAGAAAAATAGTAGCCTAAATGTCAATTATCAAAGTTATACAAATTTATATATGGCAAGGGATAGTGTTGGCAAGGTTTGAAGTCTTACCAAAAACCTCAAACTATTTTTGCTTTATGATAGTACTTTGCTACTTTTTTTTTAACCTATCATTGATCATGTTCCTTTTGAATTTATACACTAGTACATTTTAACTAATACAAAAGTAAATAGCTAGAATCATGAAAAACCATCAAATCTTTTTTTTTTTTTTTTTTTTTTTGTGAAAGTCAATCACTGCTTGCCTCAGAGTGGAATGATTTAATTTCTTATGCAAACCTTTGGATACATGGGTATTCTATCCCTTGGTGGGATAGAATATTTGAAATCAGGATTGCTCTGGAAAACCCAAGATAGTTAGCTACTACAATAAAAAGTTAAATATAATTTTGTAAATACTTTTACTCTTTGTGTATCAAACCATGGTAGCAACTGTGTTTAGGCCTAATCTGCAAGCATTCTTTCTTACTTTTTTGTTGACAAATGCAGGCCAGTTCTCCATCCTCTGCGAAAAGTGGCCAAGGATTAATCAAGGGAGAACACCATATCGTTCTGGAATCTGTGATTGGCTCACATGTGGATAAGAAACCAAACAAAGCCCAAGGGTCCTTTCTTTGGATTGCAACTGTAATGGAGGAGTCTGCCTCTCCTTTCTTTAGAGATGCGAGGCTGGTATCCTATAGGATGGGTTGGTCATCAGCTACCTTCATTGTCAACAGAAGAAAGTTCAAAAGCAATAGGAAGGGTTGAGGCAAACATGCAAAGAGAATGAGAGCTGATTGATGGAAAGAAAGAGATCTGAAAATACCATTTTTGCACTGGAGCTGGTCATGCTTGGTTCCATTTCCTTTCCTTTTCTACCAAGTGGTTTGGATCAATAAAGTCCAATGTTTTCTTTAGGCTGGTTTGCATTAGTTTTCTATCCATTATCACTTAAAAAGATCTGACAATCTGTCAATAGACAAGATAGTCTTTCATAAAGAGTACAAGATCTAGCTGTAATGAGAAAGTTATTGAAACTGTATTTAATCAATTCCACAACAATTGTCTACCACAAAATGTTATAATTTGTTCTTTCTTAATTAAAATAAAGAGGATATTGAGCAGGGAAAAAGGAATGATTAATGATATCCATCTTCAGAATAGAAGCTTCATGAAATAATGAGAGACATAAAGACGACTTTGAAGCATCTACAGAATTTATATGAGGAATTTGGAATCTTGTTGGACTGTTAGAACTTGGAGCTTTTGTACCTTTCCAGTGTTTGCAATATCAAGGGCTGGATAACTGAAACTTTGAGAAACAAAACTTTACTGATTTTAAAGTTGTGCAATGTTAAAATTTGGTATGTATACACTTTGACAGAACACACACTTCCTCAGCAGCATAGACCATAACTAAGCCTAGTTAGCAAGACAAATTAGTCAAAAAAAGGAAGCTGCCAGATGGTGCACGTTGTTAATAACGCCCATCTGTGAATTACGGAGCTGATTTGTGCGTGCATGTGTTGCTTCTTTTCTTGGACAGCAAAGTAGCTAGTAACATCTTTGTAGTAGTGTCTGGGTGCCCTAGTGGCTTCACAGGTAAAATTCATGTCTTCTTAGCCTGGAATTTTGAGGTAAAGTTGTTTCGTTTAGCCCAAAAAGAGTAATATATGACATCAATTTGGGGGGGCTTATGGTAAATTGCTCCCTTCTTTCAAAAACCATAAAAATAGTAAGAATGCTGTTAGAGTGTTAAAATTGTAATCTGGATTTATATGTGCAACATCACTCAAAGGAACCAATCTTTTACAGAAAGAAAGAGTTTGGGTCCAGCCAGGAAGCAGAAAGCAAGGAAAGGCACAGGGCTGTCAGCCTTGGCAGTCCAACTTTGCAGTCTTCAACACTTCAACAAATTTCAAGGATTCCTGTGTGCACTGATAAAGTTACATGGAGGGTGCAGGTGGCATGTGGCGCCATAGACATCAGACTTTGATTCTCCATTAAGTATGTGTGTATTTCAAGGATGATATTCTGATGTCATTAGCTTGCTTGTTCTGATGCCTCTTATTCTACCTCAGAATCATTTGCCAAAAGAATTTTGATAGAATCATGGAAAATCAGAGAAAAGGATCAATTGTCAAGTAGTTCAGTTTCCTAATTTTAGAAAAGTGTAAACTCAGGTCTGGATTGGTTGAGCAACTGGATGGAAGATGCAGTGTTTGTTAGTGCAGGAAGATGACCAGAGCTTGGCCTCCAGAAGAAATTTCTTTCTACCATATTATGCAGAATATACCACATTCCCAGAAACATCAATAATGGAAAACAAAAAACAAGACTGAACTGAATCAGGGAAACCAAGTCCTGTTCTAGCTCACTTTTCAAGTTTTAACTATTTTTGCTTTTATTATAATAAGTACTGTAAAAGGCACTATACTATTTTTTTTATTAGCTACACATGACATTACAATGATCTTGGCAATTCATACTATACTATTTTTAAAATGCATTTTTCTAGTTAAATTTAATACATTTTTATTATAGAAAATTTCCAAAATGTACAAATATATGTAAAACAATGAATATTATATATAATTCTACTCAAAGAAAAATCAACATTGACATTTGGCAAATTTCTTTCCAGATTTTTTTTTCCTGAGACATAAATTTGTGTGTTTTATTTTCTCCCAAGTATCTGAACAGTGCTCAGGAAGGAGGAGGTAGAACTTGTGGAGATTAAGACCACAAACTCAGAAAGATTTCATGATCTGCTCCTATTCGCATGTGACCTTGGATAAGCATCTCTCCCCCTCATAAGGTCATAAATTACATCTCTTCCACTCATAAGGTCAAAAAAATTTTAATACAGTTGTAACAAATAAATGACATTAACATTCAGAAATGTTTAGAATAGTTCCTGGGGTATTAAATGCTCCAGGAGTATTACTGGAGTATTAAATACTCCCGTAAATGTTTATAAAGTAAACAATAGTTGTTTAATATGTTTTTATGGAATGAGTAAGTATATATGTATATTCATAGTTGCAAACTGTATTACTGATGTGTATATATGTATATATGTGTATATATACATGTATATATACATGTGTATATTTACATGTATATATACATATATACATATAAACTTTATATATATACATACTTTTATATATATATACATACTTTTATATGTATATATACTTTATCCTTTGCTTGTTTCAGTGGATATTATATAGCATTTTGCCATGTTTACACATTAAGTCCCAAGTTTTCAATTCTGCAAATATTTTAAAAAATTGAAGCAGGTGCATTAAAATAGGTTTGCAATCATAATTTATAGCCTATATGAATTAAGTAATATTATGCTATAATCATTATGTTGTAATTTTATTCTTATTATTTAATTTTATTATATATGATATAATTTTAATATATATTATATACTACGTTTAAGTTATTATAGATGTTCCACATCCAGGATGATGGGTTAACAAAAGAAAACCTATTTCAGCAACTGTTCACTTCCTACTAAGTCATTCCTATCAGTTTACATATTACTATTTCATTCAGATATTTGCAAGGCTAACATCCTCTCTCAGACTTTGGTCATGCTACTTTCTCAAAGAACCTGGTGACTCTGCAAACACTAGCCCCAATCCCTATTACTTTGCCCTAGTTTTCAATTTTCCTCCCTATCACTTATCAACTTCCAACAAACTATATTATGTAATTACTTATTTATAATATTTATATTTACTTTTTCTCTTCCATGTTGTACTATAAATTCCTTGAGAACAGGCAAATTGCCCAAACTCCTGAAAGCAAACCTATTTCAGAAAAGGTGTTCAATAAATATTTGCTAAATTAGAAGAGATTCCTTTTTTGAGTTTTTTTTTATTTGCTCTATTAGTTATATATGACAGCAGAATGAATTTCAACTCATTGTACACAAATGGAGCACAACTTCTTATTTCTCTGATTGTACACAATGCAGAGTCACACCCATTCATGCAATAATATATGTACATGGGGTAATAATGTCCATCTCATGCCAACATTTTTCCCACCCCCACACTCCCTCCCCTCCCCTCATTCCCTTCTGTACAATCCCAAATTCCTCCATTCTTCCCTATCCCAACCCCACCCCCAATTATGGATCAGCATCTGCACGTCAGAGAAAACATTTGGCCTTTCACCCTTGGGGATTGGCTTATTTTGCTTAGCATGATATTTTCCAACTCCATCCATTTACCTGCACCTTTTTGAATATTATAAATAGTTTCTTGATGAAATTTCTGTAAGTTAGATTCTCTTAACAATATTTGTTTGTTTTTCATGCTTTTCAAGGTGAAATTGTTAGGTCAAAATTTTTGAACATCTTTAAAATTTATATCGTTGATTGATTTTTTTAGTTCTTTTGTAGAGACATTAGATTTACCAACTGCATTTGGGAGGGGAGGAATTATAGTAACCAACTTTCCTTCCCACTTCTGCTGCTCAGTGCCCACACTGAACCAATCTCATCTCTAAGGGATGAGGATTGGCTAATCTAACTGATCCAAGTCCTGGAGATTGGGCAAAACATACTTGTGAATGTGTATTAAAAGAGTATCCAAAAACATATGGGGAAAATATAAAAGAGGATCCACATATGTACATTCTCTCATAAGTAGTTTTCTATAATTTCAAATAATTTTTATAATTTACACCTCTAATAATCACAAGGGCACACCTCCCGAAGCAGCTTATTATATCTCTGGTTCTTCTTTTAATTCAGCCTTTGTCTTTGCATAGATTCTAAGTTCATGTTTTCATTGAAAATATGAAACTTGACTCTAAGACTTCATGAATATTCAAATATGCTCCTAGACATAGATTTGAAATACTCCACCACTGTAAATTTTCTTATCTGAATATAATTTCATTTGCTTCTATTCCTTTAACAATTTTCTATTCAGAATATAATACAATGCCCTAGAAAATGATTGAGTTGTATATGGCTATCACTTTCTTCATTCTATATAACATTCCTCTGTTAATGCCCATTAGTTTTATTGGCTGCCACAACACCTTGTTGGTTCATTAAGTTTCCTGCTGAATACATCTCCCATTTGGCTATTCGTACTGACACCCAACCTCCTCTTCTCTATACTTGTGTCCTCCTCCATTTTTTGGAGTTAGGTTTAAGGTCTTATATAGTGTTAGTGCCCATAGGAAAGAGTCAGTTATTCACCTCAAACAACCATGTGTTCATCTACAGATAGTTTATCCAACTCCACTGTAATTTCATGTTTAAAAGAAGCATTGTTCAAAAAGAAAATGAGATGTGGTATATTTTATGTAGGGTACATACTATACACAATCAGCAAGGGATTTTTCAGCATTTTCTGTAGCAAAAATCTAAGCCAATTTTAAAGTATGCTGACTGTGGGAAACTGACACAGGAAATAAGTCAGCAAAAGAATTTAAAACACAAAGGACAATGAGAATATTGAGCACAAAAACAGCAATATAAGGTGGTTTATAAATTTGGGGAAATTAGACTGTCATTTTTAAGCACTCATCAGTTAGATTTTAATCTTGCACCTGTTTCACAGAGAAGTTTTGTGTCTAAATCTCATGTAAGCATTTAAAGCAATCAGAATATATATCTACATTACTTTGCTAGAACACTGCTGGGAGAATTACTTTAATTACATTTAATCCTACTTTGGACTGACCAAAGGGCATTCTAATAAAACAGGGGCATGGATATGGATAACATTCAGGTCAGGCATTTCTTATGTTCTTCTGTATTTCTTCTTTTCTGCCATCCACTACCAGATATGCTACAGTGATGATTACACTTTTGTGATGAAATACTAGAGTAGGAAACCTAGAAAAGGAGGGGAAGCTATTGTTACCTACTTGTGAAGATGGTCAACTTTCTTTGAAGATCAGACTTGGTGAAGCATTTATAAAACAACAAAGTTTATTTTTCACAATTTTAATATAATTTCTCTGTATGTTGCTCTTCTCGAAGCATCATAATTCCTGACGTTTTTTTACCATCTAAACTTTCTACTCTTGTGTTCCATCAGGAAATGGCAAGCCTACTAGTTAGTTATTTAAAAATTTACCAAGAACTGAGGATAATTATTTTAGAGGACCTATGCATTTATCTTAAGGAACTATGGAAAACTTTTGATATATCTTAGAATTCAAAGTACCTAGATGTTCTCATGCCAAACCTTAAAAAAAAATTATTGAAAGTGGTTAGCAGTTGCCAAGTTTCCCAGGTACTATGTTCAGACCCTGCCAGAAGTAGTATTAGGATTATAGTCTACTTGTAACAGCATAGTTGTTAAAAAATAAAGTCCCTGTTCAAAATAGCTCTTCCACTCCCTAGATGGGGAAACTACCCTCTTTGAGTTTGTATTTTGTCATCTGAATACAAGGATACAACCAGCACCTCAGGGGTCTGGTATGAGAATGAAATCATATACTTGTTTGTGCATGAAAGATACTTGAAGGGTGTAGAGAGGATTGTACTGCTGCTGTGTAATAAGTTGCCTCAAAACTTAAAAATTTACATAACTATCTCCACACCATTCTATTGGTTTCATGGCTCCTCCTCATTCAGCCTGGGAGAGAAGCTATTGTGATAAGGATAACAGTGATGAAGATCATGCTAGTACAGGAGATCAAGAGCTTATCTAGAACTCAGAGGAAGTTTAGGAAATTCCCTTTGCCTCAGGGTACAGAAGAAAGAAGTGGAATACTTAATGTTAAATTTTTATAATTCTAAAGAACACTTAGAAAGTCCTTGAGCAAACTGTTCTCTGGAAAAGCAATATAATCTACCAGTTTCCATGTTCCAAAACATAGTATGTTTTAAACTCTTTCAATGAATATTTTTACTAAGTGCTAGGAACTGTTCTACTTGCTGCATCAGCAAACAAAACAAAGATCCCCATCCTAGTGAAGTTTTCATTATACAGGAGAGAGAGGCAATAAGAAAGATTGGGTACTGAACCTGACAACATCTGTGAGAGTGGCTGTTAGTATGAGAAACACACAGCATATGGGGCACAAGAGTTATCCAGAGCAGCAGTATCACTGGGAAGGATGCCCAGGCAGTGGAAAGGGTGGTGGAGAGGGGAAAGTCAACCTGCCTGAAGGCCTGCAACTTCTAGATCATACGGTAAGTGGCCCTTCAAGACAGTACTACCATCTCCCTTTTGCAGAGGAGGAAACCAGTATTCAGAAGCCAAATGACTTACTAAGCACTAAGCTCACTTCAAAGACAGTGTTCCTTCTGTCAGGCATACCTTTTCTTCTAAGACATTTTTGGACATATGACAGGGAGAATAGTAGTCCTTGTAAATAATCAGAATGTTCAAAGGCATCATATGTTATTTTACATGTGGGATTCCAAGATGAAAATAAAAACTTAAAATTTATAAGTTCATTATGGCAAGACACATCTGTGCTCATCTCTTAACATCTTCAAACTAGATTTCTTGAGCTTCATGAGGCCCAGTGCTAAATATGACTCAGAACTCTCATTCTCTCCTGATATATCTGGACAGATAAAGGAAATGACAAGTAATAGAACATGGTGATGGCTCTGCAGACATGGAACTTCAAGACTGTCCTCTGAATAGGTGGGAAGGTAAGGACCACCTGCCTCAAAGTAACCTGAACTCCATGGCTGTTGTGATGAGTTAGATCAAATGGTTCTTATTTCATAATCTCTGTTGATTATCAAGGAAAATAAAACTTTTAATTCCCTGTTAGAAAATTTCATATATGATAATACTCATGATAATTTACCTAATAAAGACAGACTAGATAACTTACAGTTCTTATTTTCCATGTTCAGATAGCTTGACTGCTAATATCATATTCCAGGGAGAGAGGTAGAAATTAAATATACATTTACAAAGATTTTCTAGACTAGTGGCCTAACTTACAACAATTTTCCATTTGCAAATAGGTATAGACCCTTTTTTGCAATTTTAATAGACAAAATATAGGGAGAAACAGAGACAATAAGCTAAAGAAATCATGTTCCTAGAAACAAAATTAATGACTTATAATATTCATTACAACACAAAGAGGAAGCTCTCACCCTGTGGAATCATTTGGAGACTTCTTGTAATGGTTCAGTGAATGAGTGCCCACCTTAGTTTTGAACATGAACCTCCATGTCCTTGCTACCTGATATTAATAAGCGTACATGGCATATAAAATATATGCCAGTGGCTTAAAATAGCTTAAAAGTAAAAGAAGCCAACATTAGCTTGGCAAATAATACAATATCAACCTCATCTCAGAAAATTATGTATTCCTATACATAAATCATAAACCCACTAAGCACCGCCTCATAATTTGACACCAATCTTTTCTCTAGAGTGTCATTACTCAGGTTCTCATCTTTGAAAGAGAATGCTGACATTTTTGCTTTAAAAAGAACTCATTTTAATTCTAATTTCTACCCACCATGCATTTTAAATCAGGCAATATGAACTGCAGAATGCTCCCTATCAGGCCCAGGGAAGTCAGTCCAGGGGAAGGACACAGGACAGAAGGAAACACCTGTCAAGCCTCTGAGAGCCTGAAGATGCACAAAGTAGACGGGGAGGCCTTGCTGTTCAATATAACCTTTTGACAGATGTCACATCATTGTTGCCATCTCCCTTGAGCCAATTTTTAGTTCTTATCATATTCAAGAATTCACTTCTCAATTTTGAGGTGAAAAAAGAACAGAGACAATGTTTATTCCCTATACTCTTAGCTCTGGTTTGCCAAGTGGATTTTTGAATATGTAAATACTTTTCACATAGAGATGCAAAAGACCAGCTTCTTGGTTTGTTAAAGATAAGAATTAAGCCAGAATGTGCTCAGGGTAGGCTGGCAGAGAAGCCGGGGAGGTATATTTCCACTTATGTAACCATTTAAGCTAATTTAGCTAGACATCTAACAAAATAAGTATTTTGTGATTTCGGCTCCAGAAATACAAATTTACCTTGTTGTGTGAGGGAGAGGGGAGAAAATTAAGAACTTTATGGAAAAAAAAAGAGAGAGTTACACTGTTGTTTCAAGGTAACTCCAGTGGGGCAGCCTGCCAGCATGATGCACAGCTCCCTGAGCAAGGCATGAAGATTTGCTTAGCAATATTGGACTTATGGTGAGACATTTAGGAGTCATTAGGCCTTTGAGATATTTTAATCTGGCAGTGCTAGAAATTTATGACTTTAGATACTGTGACTTGAGAGCACATTACACTCAAGAAAGAAATATTCTTAAAGTACAGGGTATAATACATAAAAGTATTTTGTACACTTCTTGAGATAAGGCATATTTGTGCATAAATTTGGAAAAATGCTAAGAATTAATATGCTCCTTTTACAAAGACCTTCTAAATAAGTCTGAATATTCTGGTACACATTTCAAACAAAACGAAAGCCCAACAATACCCTGACTGAGAAGCAAAAAATATGTATAAGCAGGATGCTAGAGAGCCAGGTTCAATTTATTTCAATACTATCCACATGATCTCTTTTGAAGTCCCAAATCTTTATTAAAGGATACTGACACCCAAATGAGCAAAATCTGCTAATAATTGTGAGAAGCAATCCAAATTTGTCCTTAAACTGAGGGCTACTGCCACAGTTGCAGATAAGTTGAGGGCTATTTCTATATTGGAAGCAAGTCCTCAAAGTGGGTACCAGCTAGGTCAAAAGATTGAGCAAATGTCTTTTATTACCATTACTCTTGAATAAGGTTTACTGAAAATTGCTTTCATTCATTCATCCACTCACTCATTTATTAGTTCATTCATGCATTCAGTAAGTTTTATTTAACATACTAAGTTTCAGACATATTTTAGTGTGCTAGAGTGTTTCTGAATCAACCAGGAATGGGTATAAACAAGAAGTAATAAAATCCAAATAGACTACTGCCATTCCACCATTAAATCCTTAAAGCTTCTGTTTTCAGCTCTCTGAGAGCAACTCACCATTCACGATTATCATCTCTGAAGCTACACAACTACCAAATCTAATCCATTTGCTCCTTTAACAACATGAAAGTTACTTTGTATTTACAAATAGGCTAAAGAGTTGAGCCAGAGAAACACGTAAAGCTAGGTCAGCAGTTGAACCAAATATCTATTTGGGAGCAAGTTATAGTTTTTACATAGTAGGTATAAATACAAATAAATTTCCTGCTCAGGTAAAGTTTTGCTACCAAAATACTTCAGATCCCATCAATGAATGTGTTATATTTAAAAAAATAGAGCTGTTTGTATATGGAATTGTGAATTAAAGAATATTAAAGAAGACAAAAATAATATTAAAATAAGAACTGTCTGCCAAGTGTAGTGGTGCACACCTGTAATCCCAGTGGCTCAGGAGGATGAGGCAGGAGAATCATGAATTCAAACCAGTCTCAGTAAAAAACAAGGCACTAAGCAACTCAGAGAGAACCTGTCTTTAAATAAAATTTTTAAAAGGGCTGGAGATGTGACTCAGTGGTCGAGTGCCCTTGAGTTCAATCCCCAGTACTAAAAAAAAAAAAAAATTTTAAAAAGGACAGAACTATTTATTGTAAATAAATATAATCACTCAGGTCTATGTTAAACATTTTATCCATAGAACAACAATTATAGAGCATGTGCTCACTCACTAAGAGGAAATACTTTTATTTTCTTCATTTTATGTATAAGAAAATAATAAAGTGCTTGAATCATTTTTTATATTATCCATACTGGAAATTTAGTCATTTTTATTTGCTTTTTCTTCCTTTCTGCTGTATTCAATGAGTTTCCAAACACTAGTAAATCTTTTCTACCTATTACTCTATGTGAAGTTCCAATGCTACACCAGGAGCCAACTCAGATCCTACAATTTAGATGTAGTTTGCCCACACAGATCATATGTTAGAAACTGGGTTCCCAATGTGTCAGTTTTAAGAGATTGTGGAACCTTTAATAGGTGGGGCCTAGACAACAGGAATTAGGTCATGAGTACATTGCCTTCAGAGGGATTAATGCTGGTTTTACAGAGTCAGGTCAACTGAGAGCGAACTGTTATAAAAAGACTATAAGCCTGATCCCTGAGTTCTTCTGGCTTCCTTCCTTGCTATGAGATCCCTTCCCTTTTGCATTTGGCCAGTTCACTTACTGTTTCTCTACTGTGTAGTGACTCAGGTAAGGGAATCCTTTCTAGGGACCAAACAGATGTGACATGCTGAGAGCCACGTTGGAATGGCCCCTGGCATTTTGCCAATAGTATTGGTTGACAGGCGAGGCATTATTATCCGCCTTGTCCCGTCGTCTGCTACTTTGGAGTTCTCCTGGGGATTCCCGGGGATTCCCGGAGAGTTCCCATTGGTTGGGGAAGTGCAGGAGATATTTCCAGTGGCTGGTTCCTGGACGAGCCACGTGGCATTCGGGAGAATTCCCCGGGAGCGTGTGTGAAGTGTTTTGGTGGAGTTCAAAAATAAAGTTTGTTCCTGCTTCAGTGGCTCGTGGTTTGTGCCCAGCCAGACTGCAGCAGTGGCAGTTTGATTTAGGACATTCATAAAATTGTAAGCTAAATAAACTTATTTGTAAAGTAGCCCACTTTAGGCATTTTGCTATAGCAATAGAAAATAGACCAATATACTGTGACTTCATACATCTTCTCTCAGACCCTTAATAATATATATCCCACCCAGATCATCATTGTTCTTCCTTCAATTCAAGCTTCCCCAAATTCTTATTCTTCTTAAAATAGCATATTGAATATGCATTCATTCATGTTCACGTGTATTTATTGTATGGAATTCCTATTGTGAAAAAGTTTCAATGGCTTTTTATTACTCATTGGATCAAGTCCAAACTCCTTGGCTTTATATTTGAGGTTCTAAATAAAATCTATACTTTTAAATTTATTTCTTAATTTGGCAATATTAAAAGATTATAAAACCATTAAGAGATGAGTCCTAATGGAAAGAAATTAGGTCACGAGGGCCATCACCCTCAGGAGGGATTAGTGTGTGTTTCCATGTTACTGTTCATGCCACTCCACCATCCTGGAATGGCCTCTTCCCTTCTTTCCATCTGGCAGTAACTTGCCTGTCTCAGCATGTTTAGATATGCCCTACTACCATCCTTCACCATTCCTCACCTCTCCAGCTGATCTTTATGTCTCCTTAATTTAATGCTCACTATTCATTTGGATTATAATTACATGCTGCCTTCTGGTGCTCCTTAGCTCTTCATAATTTGTCTTATCTTTGCAACTGGATTAATATTCACTGAAGACAAATTTTATATTTTAAAGATATTTCAGATTTCTTTGGACTCCTCAGAATATTGGAGTAACTCATACAACTAAAAGTGATAACATATTTTCTGTTTCAACCCCTTGTTTCAGGAAGGATCAGAATGAGAGCCAATATCTTCCTGATTCTATATATATTCAACAATTTTTCTCATCTTGAGTTATCTCCAAGTGTCCTAAATGATGATGATGATGATGATGATGATAATAATAATAATAGCAACAGAGTTGAACTAATTCTTTATGAAGTTGTATTTTAGAAGCAAAGTATAAAGTACAAACAGCATTTAACCAAAATTACCTTTAAAGATCTACTAGGAAATTTTATGTTGGAGATTTACCAGCTCTCAATAAGTTTCTCAACACTGCCCGTTTCTCCTCAAATCTTAGAAAAAAATGATTGTGAATTTTTAAAAATTTAATACCTGATAAAATAGTTAAGGGTCATGCTGTATGTAAATAATATGTAGATATAAATAATAGAATAATAGCATGATGAGATGCTCACAGTAACAAAGGCATGCAGTGAGGGGACATCAGCACTCTCTCACCAGATACTCACTACACACACACACACACACACACACACACACACACTGAATGTGGAATGGTGGAGTAAAATGATATTCTTTCTCTTTAGCCATTTTTCAAAACTTAAATGATTGTTCAGAGTTGATATAAAATTATTTCTTGGGTCTGACAGCATTCTGAAGAGGCTTGAAAGATTCTTACCTCTTGTCAACTCACACCCTTGAATAATCCCTTCCATGTGAGAGGATCAGATATGAATATGATAGAATATCACTCTGATGATTGAGTTATTCATTGGTTGACTTTCAGTTAAATAAAAATCAAGATTATCCTAGGAAGACCTGATGTAATCAGTTGATCACTTACAGTGATTGATGATCTTTCCTGAAGAAAGATTTGTAGTGAAAAAAGCCATATGACAAGGACCTGGGAGTGGCTTCTAGTTGCTAGGAGTCATTCTAACCAGTAGCTTGTATAAAACTTGGGTCTCAGTGAAGTAGTTGCAAGAAAACTAATTGTGCCAGCAAAAGTAGAAAGCTTGGAAATAGAACTTTCCTTAGTTAAGACTCTAGATAAAGGTATACTGACATTTTACTGTGATTACACCTTGATTTTAGACTTCACAGATTCTGAGCACAGGACCAAACTAAAATGTATTTACCTTTGGAGACATGGAAAACTAAGATAAACTTTTTTATTTTTAGATGATGAATTTTGTTATTTGTGACATACCAATAGGAAACCCACTGCATCCACTTTCTATATATCAGGCACTGTATTAAATCCTTTGAATCCATATTTTAAAAATAATCCTTAGTTGAGAGACATGGAAGTATATAATTTGTCCAAGTTTGCATAACTAAGAATGACAGAGATTGAATTTTTATACCCAGATTGACTAACACAATCCATTTTTTTTAACCACCACTGATAGAGAAATTGGACATTCTACTCTGGCTTAGAGCTTTAGCTAATGTTCTAAAGATTAAACTCTGTGCTTTCATCAAATTCTGTACATTTTTACTCACTTCTGCTGAGAACATTCTTACTTCATTGACATTCAAAAGGACCTGTTTAAGTATTGTATTAAACACTTTTGAAACATCTACTATAGGAAAGTAGATGTGGGAAAACTAACTCATACACAGATATTAGAAAGGATTAAGCTAAGCCTTGGCATTCCAAGAGAAAACATTGTCTGACAAAGGGATGTTTCTAAAATAAGATACAAACACACATTTATATGACCACTATAGATAGGACCTTGTATAAATGGGAGTTTCCTAGTTCCAAAAGATTGGAAAATGAAGATACCCTCAACAAATTATAATATCAACTTTGAAATTTATGATAATATTAACAGTTCCATTTATTGCTTATTATAAGTTAAATAAAGTGATAGTATGTAAGAGTATTGCCTCATTTAGCTCTAACCAAAAAACTTGAATATAGATATTATGGTCAATGTTTTTATTATTGTTATTTTAATTTACCTTATAAGGAAACTAAGATAACAAAGAGGTTGTTTTAGTCAGTTTTTTGTTTTGTTTTTTTGCTGCTGTAACTAAAAGACTTGACCAGAACAATTGTAAAGGGGAAAAGTTTATTTGAGGGCTCATGGTTTCAGAGGTCTCAATCCATAGATAGCTGGCTCCATTCCTAGGGGATCAAGGTGAGGCTGAACATCATTGTGGAAGAGTGTGACAGAAGGAAGCAGATCACATGATGATCAGATAGCAGACAGAGACTCCACTTGCCAGATACAAAATATATAACCCAAAGGCATGCCCCCAGTGCCCACTTTCTTTAGCTACACCCTACCTGCCTTCAGTTACCACTCAATAAGTCACCTTTAGGGGATTAATTCACTTTTTGAATTAAGGCTCTCAGAACCCAATCTTTTTCTCTCTAAACCTTCTTGCATTGTCTCACACATGACCTTTTTGGGGGCATGTCACACTCAAACCACAACAGAGGTTTAGTAACTTGGGGCATGTCACACTCAAACCACAACAGAGGTTTAGTAACTTGCCCAAAATACACAAATAAAAAGTGCCATAGAATTCAAATTTAGGCAGTATGACTCTAGAACATACATGCTTAACCAGGACAACTTCAAAACATGAGATTTCATTAAAGAGGGAAGATAAAGAAGGAACAAAAGCCATGTAGAAAATGGGGAAAGTGAAAGAAGATAAACTGAGACAACTGCTGCAATTAATCATAAAATTTAGGTATTTTTCATCACCCAAGGCAAATTGAGAAATAATGCAATATACATAGGCTATGTCATTTGAAAATATTCATTGAAATCCAAAATTAATAATTCCACTCCTTAAAATCAGGGACTTTGAATTGTAAGAGTAAAAGAAATTGAAGTTAAAGTGTAAAGGACCAGGTATTGTTAAGTTCCTCTGCTACACCCAGAACCTGAAATTCCTGAGGCAGTTAAGACAACGCCCTACTGGCCATTTAGCTGATTAATAGCCTAGGGCCCTGTGCAGCTTGTCAAGGCATACAGGGCCCTGACCAATTAGTTTGAATGTGTACTCTGCTTAGGAGTGACCAATCACCCCCGCCCGATCTGTTCCCACCAATGAACTAATCAAGTTTAAGAGTTGTTGTTTGATTTTCCCCGCACCTCATGATGATTTGTCCTGATATATGCAAAGCCTCCGCCCTCCCCAAAAAGTGTACTTAAGCACCGCTTGACCTCTGCTCGGGACTCTTGGCTGCTCTCCCTTCTTGAGTGAGCCGGGAGCCCCAGCGCGCTGGAATGGAATGGATCCCCAATAAATCCCCTTCTGCAATTGCATGAGCTGTCTCTTGGTGGTCTCTTCCTCCGACGTTTCGTCGGACCCTTACAGAATGACATAATATACAATACCTCACTAAGATTATTGAAAATATTTTGAAACTAACTCTTAAACCAAGAACAAAATGACAAACTGAAGTTTTGCAAAGACATGTGGAAATGAATGACTATAATACATTCACATACATTTTTCCTAATCAGACCTAGAAGGGAATGGCTGGTGGTTTTTAATTATATATTATAAACTTATAGTGAGTCATAAGATCAATTGAGTGGATCAAATTATATACACATATGTACATACATATGTGGGTGTGCATCTTAAGTTTAGGGATAAATATTACATAATAAAACTTTTTGTACATATATGGGTTGACATGTATGTTATGAATGTGAGTCACAGTTTTTGGGTATTTTTTGAGAAGGGATACTGGGGATTGAACCCAGAGGCACTTTACCACTGAGCTACATTCCCAGCCCTTTTTTTTTTTTTTTTAATTTTTTTTTAGTTGAACATGAACACAATACCTTTGTTTAGTTATTTACTTTAATGTTATACTGAGGATTGAACCCAGGGCCTTGCATGTGCTAGGTAAACGCTCTACCACTGAGCCACAACCCCAGCCCTATTCCCAGCCTTTTTAATTTTTTATCTTGAGGCAGGGTCTTGCTAAGTTGCTTAGAACCTCACTAAATTGCTGAAGTTAGCCTCAAACTTGTGATCCTTCTTTCTCAACCTCCCAAGTCACCAGGATTACAGGCATGCTCCATACGCCCAGCTCACATTTTTTTTTTTTAAATTCAAAAGCCACTGCCTTTGCATTGACTATTCATCTTGGCTATCAGTTATCTGATCTTGGATCTTGTCAAAAGCTCCAACCCAAATATCATCAGGTTGTAGTCATTATTAAACACTTGAAGTGCATTTTGAGCTGTTGATTACAAGGAGACCCTCACACTTTAGATTTCAGGCAGGTAAGTGGAAAGGAAGTCCTTCCGTAATTAAAGAAGCATTTATTTGGGAAGAGAAGTGTCTCATTTCTGCAGAGAAGACAGCAGGAAAGTGTGCAGGAGGAATAAAAGCATTTCTCATGGAACACTCAGTTGTTTAATCTATTCAAATTCATGTGTTCCTCCCCCTCCCAAACAAACAAACAAACAACCACACACACATACTCTCTGCTCCATGCACCACATTTTGGGTGAGTGACCATGAAGCCTGGATGGTATGGCTACATAGTTGTCTCTTTGTTGTAATTAATAGCTTGCCCTTCCACTCTCAAAAATGTCCTGTTGGAGGATAAATCACGACTACTCTTTCCATAGCAAGAAAAGAAAAATATCCCTGGCTTAGAGGGAAAAAATAATATATATATATATATATATATATATATATATATATATATATATATGAATGAAAAAGCTGTTATACCTTTGTTCAAACATTACTTCCTGTGCTTCTCATTCTTCTGGCACTCTTTGGGATAATTTTTAGGGAAAATTCTGTTTTCCTATTTAAGAGCATTAATAAAGACTGGTATAGTGCTTCTAATGTAACAGTGTTCCCTTCACCTTCTGAATATATTCCTCATTGCTCTATGGATCATTAAAAAAAAAAAAATTTCTTTTTCTCTCTTCTCCCCCTTTCCCCATCCCTAACAATATTATGAAGACAGTGTTATCTTTTCTTCCCCTAGTTAATTGCCCTTGAACACACCCACTACAAGAAGGAGTTTCCAGCTGAGCATCTGGGAAGTGAATATCTTTCAAATTAACAAGTGAATCCTAACAAGCCATCAGGGAGCCCTGGGACCCCCTACCTGAGCATACCTGGAATGTAACCCTTGAAGAGTTCCTTTAAAACTGCTCTATCCCTCCTGATCTAGAGAGTGCCTTTGGGACAGCAGTCCCCTGTGTTTCTCTTTTGCTAGCAAAGTAATAAACCTTCTTCCTTTTTCTCAAATACATGCCCTTATTATTAAATTAGCATTGATTGGCATCAGAGACAGGGACTGAGATTTCGGTTTCATTTAGACTGAGGTACAAGGATTTGAGAGTTTTCAGATAATTCTTAGCTAAGCTCCCAATGAGAATTTGAGTACTTTTGTAGTTTATTTGAAGCTATTCTAAAATTTTTGTAATATAACATATATATACTGTGTATCACCTAAATGGCCACTAGAGATTTCAGTGCCTAAGGTACTTCTGTTACCATCAAGTTAAAACTAAGCCATAGTATTTTAAGAATTATGAATTAACATAAAAACACCAAAGCTATGCTTAATATATAAATTCTTCATTAATGGGAAGTTGGAAACTAAATGTTGTTAGAGGACTCCATGTGTTCAAGGTCCTATAGCTTAATAGTTATTTATATGCTCAGATTAACATAGTAATATGGTTTCAATACAACAGCATTACCTGAGATGTTAAGTTAATGTTATTTGTTTCTATTTTATTTTTAATTCTTGAAAGTTTTACAGAATTTTGTGGATTTTAGAGTTGTATAGAACTGTGTGCATGCAGTATATCATACACAATTGTTTGTTCACTTTAAAAATAAATATTTTAATAAAATATGGGCTCCTAGAAAATGTTTTTTTTTTGTTGTTGTTGTTGTTTTGTTTGTTTTTGTTTTTGTTTTTAACAGTGGTACTTACATTATCAAAGTTTGAAATACGTGAAAGACATCGTGGTTGGTGTAAGGGTCTGGCGAAACGTCGGAGGAAGAGACCACCAAGAGACTGACTCATGCAATTGCAGAAGGGGGTTTATTGGGGATCCATTCCAACGCGCTGGGGCTCCTGGCCCACTCAAGAAGGGCGAGCAGCCAAGAGCCCCAAGCAGGGGTTGAGCAGAGCTTAAGTACACTTCTTGGGGAGGGCGGGGGCTTTGCATACATCAGAACAAATCAGCATGAGGCGCGGGAAAATTGAACAACAAATCTGAGACATGATTTGTACATTTATTAGCGGGAACAGATTGGGCAGGGGTGATTGGTTATTCCTAAGCGGGTACACATTCAAACTGATTGGTTCAGGCCCTGTATGCTCTAGGCTATGAATCAGCAAAATAGCCTAGTAGGGCGTTGTCTTAACTGCCTCAGGGTTTAGCAGAGGAATTTAACAATACCTGGTCCTTCACTTTTTAACTTCAATTTCTTTTACTCTTACAGTTGGAAATAAAGAGTGTTCACTGCTACAGAGAAACAGAAGCAACAAGGCTTTCTGGCATATTGGCTAACAGAAATATGCTTAACAATGAACGTACTTGCCAAGAAGCAAACTAAAGTACTCATTGTCCTCTTTCAGGAGTTTCTTCCCCCTGCTTCTCTTTGTCTATTCAGACCTTGAACAGACTCTTTTGTCAACTCAGACCTATTTTGGCTCTAACCATTCTCTTCCTATTTTTCTGCTTTCACTTTTGTAAACAATTTTGACCCTTGGCCTCAACCTCAGTTACAGGCCAGAAAACTTTTACAAGAGAACAGGCTGGATTAAATAAAATATCAAGCATGCAAATATCTATAAAAATGTCTGAAAGTGTTATGCTCGAATTCGGGACCCCCCAAAAGACCACCAGAGATCCAAGATCGATGTAAGCAGCAAAGAGGTGTTTATTGCAAGCTAGCTTGGTCCTCGGAGTGCACACACAGCAACTGGTGATGCTGAGAGGCCCTGAGCCCAGGGTTTGCAGAAGTTTTATACATTCTTTGGAGAAGGCAGGGACTTCACATATATCATAGCATCTTCACATACATCATAGCATCGCTTAGCAAATGATCACACACCACAGGAAAATCAAATAACAACTCTAAAACATGATTAGCACATTCACTGGCGGGAACAAGTTGGGTAGGGGTGATTGGTCAGTACAAAAGGGGGATTCATTTGAACTGATTGGTTTAAGCCAAGAGGGGTGTATATGCTGAACTACATGGTTTCCCAACATGTTATCAACCACCATAAACTACTGGGAGGGTCATCTGTCATCCCAGGTATTTCCCTGTCTCATGCTGATTGGTGGCTGCTAGGGGGCTGCTATGGATCCCCACCTAGCCTGAGTCAGGGACACCTGGTGCAGCAGATCTCTCCTCTTATTTGTAGATAAACAACTTAGCAGGGTGGGAATGTGCCTAGGAGTGCTCTGTGAGTTTTTCCAAGGACAAAGGTGACATCCCTTCCTTGGACAGGCTTTGCTCTGAGGTAGAGGCTGGTTTTTCAAAAGTCATTTATTTTACTTTAAAGATTAGGCTACCAAATTTTAGAAAATTTGAGACCTAATTACAGTCACCTATCAAAAATTAAAAGCAGCAGAAGTATTGTTCCAGATTGTTATGCTCGAATTCAGGATCCCCAAAAGACAACCAGAGACCAAAATTGATGTAAGCAGCAAAGAGGTGTTTATTTTGAGCTAGCTCCATCTTCTCTGTCCTCTGCGCACACAGCAACTGGTCACCACTGAGAGGCCCTGAGCCCAGGGCTTGCAGAAGTTTTATACACTCTTTGGGGAAGGCAGGGACTTCACATACATCATAGCATCTCTTAGCCAATCATCACACACCATGGGAAAATCATAAAACAACTCTAAAACATGATTAGCACATTCACTGGCAGGAACAAGTTGGGTAGGGGTGATTGGTTAGTACAAAAGGGGGATTCGTTTGAACTGATTGGTTTAAGCCAAGAGGGGAGTACGTGCTGAACTATGTGGTTTCCCAACATGTTATCAACCACCATAAACTACTGGGAGGGTCATCTGGCATCCCTGGTATTTTCCCTGTTGGTTTCTGCTAGGGGGTTGGTATGGGTCCCCACCTAGTCTGACTGAATCAGGGACACCTGGTGCAGCAGATCTCTCCTTTATTTGTAGATAAACAACTCAGCAGGGTGGGTATATATCTAGGAGTGCTCTGTGGGTCTTTCCTAGGACAAGGGTCACGCCCCCTTCCTTGGACAGGCTTTGCTCTAAGGTAGAGGCTTGTTTTTCAAGATCACATTAATTTTCATGTTAAAAAAAAAAAAAAAAAAAAAAACTTCTAGGGTAACTAATTCATTTGTGAAGAATAAGAATGTTCTATAGCTTCTACTAGTGCTACTTTAAAAATCTATTTTTTGACTGTCCTTGATGTGATGAAGTACAATTTCTTTTTCTATTTTAAGACATTCTCATCTGCTTTTCTGCCCTTGAATATTCCTTGTAGGTTTGAAGTATCCTCCAGAAGACAATTATGGATTTATCCATTGGCATTCCAACCTTATTATTAACCTATTTCATTTTCAAATTTTTCCACACTGTATGCATGCCTAAGCATGTCCATAGTATAGTAGATTGTCTATTTAATTTATATCTTTCAGTTCAAAGCACAAAGTTTTGAAAGTGCTCTGACTATTCTTTCAATTCTCTATGGAAAACAAAGTATTGCAGCTTAAAATATATGGTTGCCACATAAGATTGAAGCTAGAATTAAACAGGCAATCAGTTTAGATAAGTAAATTGAATCAGGTTGCAACAAGGAGGATAATTTGAGTGAGTCCAGGAAGTTGGAAATTGCCCCCTGAGAGACAGAAATGCCTCAGAGCCCTTCCTCACTCTTATCAAGATAACCTGCCCCTGCTCCAACCTGTTGTTAAGGTAACTTGTCTCAGGTATTGTCCCTCCTTACAGGGAGTTTTAAAAGTTGTTAATTAATGTGTACTGGACTGCTCCATCTGCCCCATCCCCCATCTGCTTCTCATCTTTTGGCCATCCCATCAAGCATCTCCCAGGCCTAGTCATGTACACAGGAAGGAGAGAGATAAGGGGAAATGAGCAGGAGAACAAAGGAAGTCTAAGACATTAAAAAAAAAAAAAAAAAAAAAAAGAATACCTTCACTTCTTGGGATACCAGGATATTGAAGCCAGATTTAAAGTTAGGTAGTCAGTGTAGTTAGGTAAATCGGGTCTAATACCGAGTGAAATCTAAAATGGAGGCCATGCAGAGAATTATTCCAGGGAATGCAGGACAACTCATGGAATGTCAATGAAGTCCTGAAAAGGCCCTAGGCCAAAGTCCATCCCAAAGGAATGTTAACGGAGCCCAGGAAACAGCCCCAACAGATTTGGAGACAGCCCATCCCAGAGAAGTGATAATCCCATCCCAAAAGGTTATAATTAAGCCCACCTGTGTCCCACCCCTTGGGCCTCCAACCTACATTCCATCACCAAAACTATAAAAAGGGGAGACAACCGCACTTCCACGGATTCCACCTCTTGGGTCCCCTTCTTCCTCCGGGAGAAGTCTTTTCTGCTGTTCTTTAATAAACTTCTAATTTCTACTCTGACCTTGCCTCCGCGTGCTTCTTTGGTGTTATTCTTCAACATTGGGGAAGCAAGAACTCCTCACCGGTCAACAGCGGTAACAATATGATCTATGGCCCCCTTCTCCCTCCTGGGAGAAGTCGATGTTACCCCTTTTTAAATGAACCCTGCTTTATATGATACTTGCCTCAGTGTGCTTCTCTAATGCTATATTTAAACATGTGAGGAAACAGAACTCATCATTGAAAACCAGTGGTATCAGGAGTAAAATAAACAAACAAAACCCCTGTATTTAGAATATCCAGATCACTTTGCAAAGACAATACCAGATTCCCTAGTTGAATTCTAATTATAGAAGCATAAATATGGCAAGTTACTTATTTGGCATCAGATTCTGTAGGTTTGAGGTGGCTAAGGGAACAGGTACCAGACAACCTGCATCACCTGTCAATCAGCAAGGTCTCCTGACCAATCCTAGAAGGACACAGATCTCAGCAAGATCCCCATTCAACCCCAGGAGGACAAGGACTCTAAAAACTTCCCTTATCTGTCCCAAGCCCTCCCTTCCTGCCCTAAATTCAATAAAATTCTAATCTGGCTGAGCCTGGGTGTGATTCCCCCAGACCTGCTCTGTTGGATTGGAGGGTTTTGCCTGCGTGGGAGTGAATCTCAATAAAGCCTGTTCAGCAGATTAAAAGCTGCCTCCTTTTGGTCACCAGTGCCTGACCTTACAGATCTGTCATTTTAGATCAGGAGTCATTTTTATCTAGGAGTTCCTAAGTTTCAATTTAGGACTATTTTTCTAGGGACTCCCAAGCTTTGATTCTGAATGTGCCTGCTAAAAGGTTAACCCTACCCCAGCCCATGACACAACCCCTAAGCATGCTTATAAAATTCTTCTTGTGGGCTATAAAGCTGCTCTGAGTGCCAACATGCTGCTGGTCTCCTCAGAGGGACAGCCTTCTCATTTTGCTCTATACTACTGACAATAAATCTCTTGCATGGGATTGTGGTGTGTGGTATGGTCCGTGGACTTTGCGAGTGTTCTTTCAGTGGTCCTGTGACTTGGATGGGCTCTCCCATTGACCTTGTTCTCCCTTTGGGGATCTGAACTGCTTTGGGATCCTACACTCTGTCCTAGGCCATCCTCACTGTGAACCCTCCTTCCCTTTCACCAAGTGCTTGATTTCTCATCCACCACCAGCTGATTCAGGTAAATTCCCCTGCTTTTGGTCAACTCAAATGACCTATGGGTCCCAGGAAGTGACCGTGTAATGTCCAGCACTCCCAGGGTTCCTGTTTGGTAGGGGGCACCCCCAAATTATAGCTTTCAGAGCTACGGTTGGTCTCTACTGTCAGCCAAATCCACAGGCTTGGAAGGTCTCACCCCTGGCAAAAGATCTCTCTCTCTGGGTCTCAGTTACTCTTTCAGCTCAAAGTCCTGCTGCCAGGCACCAAGAACCCCTGAGAGCCTTAGTCCCAGCTACTGTCCTGAGGTAGTGAGAACTCCTAGAGCAGTCAGCTCTTCTTCATTGAATATAAGAGAACACAGAGGGATGACTCTGCTTCTCCCTGACTCTCTCTCTCTCCATGGGTGCAGCCACCTCTGCCATCCCCTTGGACACCCCTTGGGTTGCCTTTTAGCAAATTTAGACTCACTCCGCCTTACTCTTGATTTAAAGGTACAGAAACTAATTCGTCATTGTGAAGCCAGATTTAAAGATAGGTAGTCAGTGTAGTTAGGTAAATCAGGTCTAATATCGAGTAAAATTGAAGGCCATGTTGAGAATGGAGTCTGGGAAAAGCAGAACAGCACTTGGAATGTTAATGTCCCCAAGGCCCAGAGCCTATCCCAAAGAAATGTTAGTGAAACAGCTCCCAGCAAACCTGGAGATGCTAACCCAAAAGTCCTTCCTGCCCAGATTACTTCTTTGGCTCACCTGTGCCCCACCCTTTGGGCCTTCCCACTTACATTCCATCACTGATAGATAACAGAACAGAGGACAGGAATGCGGGAAAGCTAAAAGAAGACCTTAGCTAAAAAAGAGGGAAGACCCCCCCCCTTCCACAGATTCCACCTCTTGGGTCCCCTTCTTCCTCCGGGGAGAAGGCTTTTCTGCTGTCCTTTAATAAAGCTTCTACTTTCTACTCTGACCTTGCCTCAGCATGGTTCTCTGGTGTTATACTTCAACATTGGGGAAGCAAGGACTTGTCAACGGTAAACAGTGGTAACAACTGCAACCAAATTTGGCCCCTCTAAACAATCATTCCAAATGGCTGCTGAACAGCACTCTGGAGCCCAACATTTTTGAGGGAGCTTTTAACTTTTATGAGCACTCTGGGAAATGGAAAGAGATCCCCCTATGTCCAGACCTTCTCTTTCCTCCCTTCCAAACCATCCCTCTGCTCTTCCTGTTCTCTGGCCCAGGTTCTGCTGACTCTTAAACCCTCTCTCTTGACTTCAGGACCCACCCGAAATCCTAGACTTCGACTCCACTGATAAGGCCCCTTGATACCATTCTCCACCTTCTGCTCCAACTCCTCTGGGACCTCTCTTACTTACTTTCAGTCCATCCGCTACTCACTCTGAAAAACCAGCCTCTATCTCAGAGCAAAGCCTGTCCAAGGAAGGGACATGACCTTTGTCCTTGGAAAAACCCACAGAGTGCTCCTAGGCACATTCCCACCCTGCTAAGTTGTTTATCTACAGGAGAGATCTGCTGCACCTGGTGTCCCTGACTCAGTCAGGCTAGGTGGGGACCCATAGCAGCCCCCTAGCAGCCACCAATCAGCATGAGACAGGGAAATACCTGGGATGCCAGATGACCCTCCCAGTAGTTTATGGTGTTGGGAAACCATGTAGTTCAGCAAGTACACCCCTCTTGGCTTAAACCAATCAGTTCAAACGAATACCCCCTTTGTACTGACCAATCACCCCTAGACAACTTGTTCCCGCCAGTGAATGTGCTAATCATGTTTTAGAGTTGTTATTTGATTTTCCTGCGGTGTGTGATGATTTGCTAAAAGAGGCTATGATGTATGTGAAGTCCCTGCCCTCTCCAAAAAATGTATAAAAATGCTGCAAACCCTGGGTTCCGGACCTCTCAGTGTCACCAGTTGCTGTGTGTGCGTGCGGAGGACCCAGCTAGCTCGCAATAAACACCTCTTTGCTGCTTACATCGATCTTGGGTCTCTGGTGATCTTTTGGGGGTCCCGAATTCGAGCTTAACAACTCTCACATGGCCCCCTCTACCCAGCCCACACCTCTGCTTCCCTTCAGTGAAGTAGCAGGGTCAAAGGGAGTTCTCCACATTCATGTCCCTTTCTCCCTTAGTGACCTCTCTCAAATCAAAAGGAGGCTAGGGTCCTTCACTTCCAATCCTTCAGGGTACATTAAGAAATTCCAATACCTAACCCAATCATGCAGTTTAATTTTCCTTGATCCTACCTGAGGAATGCAAGCAAGTTTGTGAGCAAGCCAGAAACTATGCTGACAAGATCCACCAAACATCCCCCACTCACCCAATTGGCACTGAGGCAGTCCCTGATTGTGACACCAACTGGGATTATAATTCAGCTGGAGGGATCACTAGTAGGGACCAAGTTATTACCTGCCTCATGGAGGGACTAAGAAAATCAACCCAGAAGACTATTAACTATGAGAAACTCTACACAAAGGAACAACTGCCCTGATATAGGAAGCAAAACATACTAAAAGTTTTAAGACATTAAAATGGGGCCTTACTTGAAGCCCCTCCCTCAGTTTACCTACAGAGCAAATTTAACCTGTTTGTCACTGAGAAAAGAATAATAACCCTAGGAATAACAGATATAATTCACACTCAACAGCCAGTAGTTTTATCTCATAATTTTCTCCCAAACCTGCCCAATTATCAACTAGAAGAAAAAAAATGGTTAAAATGCCTTAGGCATTAGGTTTCTGCTCAGAACAGCAGTTTTCCCAAGCTTCTTCCAGACCTCAGCCGGGACTTACATAGAAATGTAAATGGAAGAAGCCTGCAGTCTCAGTAAGAGACTGATCTGTGGCCCAAGGCAAAAAGGAAAAGTGTCTTTTACCAGAACTCATAGTATACTGAACTAAAAAGTAAATTGTATGGTACTTTACTGATTCTGGTGGGCCATTTTTTTCTAGGACTTTTTTTTTTTCTTAAATTCTATAATTTTTGAGCTCATGATTTTGATCCTAATACACCTAGGTTAATGACTTTCTGATCAGTCCTATTTTTATTCAACTGTAGAGTTTTTAAACATCTTTAACATTGCAATGGAGATTCACCTATAAAAATCTACAAGGCCTTTGCTATTGTGTTATGTGGGCACACTTGTGTTATGTGCTGAATGTCTATATGTGTATATGTCCATATATCATATACATGATATCAAAATTGGCAAATATATAATAAACACTCATAAATTAATAGAAAGGGATCCAAATACCTTTGATTCACATGATTTAAAAGGTTCAATTTAGATTGGGTAAACAAATGTAAAGGTGTCTTTAAAATACTTAACTCACAAGTCTCTCTAGGTGATCAAATAAATAAAATGTTTGTCTATACAATGTGTAATATCTCTTGGTTCTAGGACTGTTCTTCAATAAGGAAGAAATGGCTAACACTGTTCAATGCACTTGTCTGATATCTTGGTAAAAATAAGTAAATTAGGTTTGACATGGGTTTACTCATAAATGTTTGTTAGATAGATGATTAATTTACAAGATTAAAATGCTAAATGTTAAATATAAGATTAAGTATTCTTAACTCCTTAAATTCCATTGGGTAACATTATTGCTATTTTCATAAATAGGTAAATAAAAAAAAAAAGTTTTAAAGGTGCTTTGTAATCACTAAAAACAAGGTTACTAAAAATTTAAAGTCCCAACAGATATAATTCTTGAAAATTGTGTTTTTATGAAATAGTAAACAAATGTGATTCTATGTACAAAGGTTCTATATACAGAGGTCCAAAAGTTTCAACTGTGTTTCAATTAGAGTACTGTAAAAAACATGAAATATTTCTTCCCATTAAAATGGAGTAATTAGGGGAGGGGAGGGGGGAGGGGGGATAGTAGAGGATAGGAAAGGCAGCAGAATACAACAGACTCCAGAATGGCAATATGTAAATCAATGGTTGTGCAACTGAAGTGATTCGGCAATCTGTATATGGGGTAAAAATGGGAGTTCATATCCCACTTGAATCAAAGTGTGAAATATGATATATCAAGAACTATGTAATGTTTTGAACAACCTACAATAAAAATTAATTTAAAAAAATAAATAAATAAAAAATAAAATAAAATAAAATGGAGTAATTTGCCTACATTCAGAAATTTACAAGGATTGTTTCAGAATGTAAACAAAAAAGGGATTAACAGACAGAAAAGAGAAATTAGAAGGTTCCAAGAATGGAAACCATATTTAATAGAACGAAAAAAACTGTTTCTAGATAAGAAAGTCTTTATGTGATGAAGTAAATAAGAGGGTTTAAGTAAGTTCAAATGAAGGTCTGGGGGCTGAGGTTGTGGCTCTGAGGTAGAGCACTAGCCTAGCATGCCTGAGGCACTGGATTCAGATCCTCAGCACCACATAAAAAATAAAATAAAACAAAGATATTGTGTCCACCTATAACTAAAAAATAGATATTAAAAAAATAGTCTGTGGTGTAAATTAGTTGCCTTTTCCTAAGGTCAAATACTAATGTACTGATATAAACTGAAGTTTAGTCAAAGATTTCTTAAAACATTAATTTACCTATAACATTGTGTTTATTAAGGTTTTTTTTTGGTTGTTTTTTTTTTTTTTTTGAGCAAGTAATCTTGATGAAATTAAGGATTATACAACTGTGGTTAAACAAACACTGTTATTTTGGAGTATTGTAATATGTTATTTCTTTAAGAGCTAAACTTGATTAATATAAAAACATCAATGTAATTGTGGTACTATTACTCTTCTTTGTACATTAAATGTGTTTATATCTTCAGGTATACAAGTCTTTAAGGTAGAAGCTTTAAAACAGCATTATGTCAAGCTGGTGTTCTCCAAACTAAACTTGTATGGTAATTTTAGACTTAAGGATAACAAATTTTATTGAATATTTATTTATATTGTTATGCTCGAATTCGGGACCCCCAAAGACCACCAGAGACCCAAGATCCATGTAAGCAGCAAAGAAGTGTTTATTGTGAGCTAGCTCGGTCCTCTGCACGCGCACACACACAGCAACTGGTGACGCTGAGAGGCCCCGAGCCCAGGGTTTGCAGCAGTTTTATACATTCTTTGGAGAAGGCAGGGACTTCACATACATCATAGCAGATCATCACACACCACAGGAAAATCAAATAACAACTCTAAAACATGATTAGCACATTCACTGGCGGGAACAAGTTGGGTAGGGGTGATTGGTCAGTACAAAAGGGGGATTCATTTGAACTGATTGGTTTAAGCCAAGAGGGGTGTATATGCTGAACTACATGGTTTCCCAACATGTTATCAACCACCATAAACTGCTGGGAGGGTCATCTGGCATCCCAGGTATTTCCCTGTCTCATGCTGATTGGTGGCTGCTAGGGGGCTGCTATGGATCCCCACCTAGCCTGAGTCAGGGACACCTGGTGCAGCAGAACACTCCTGTTATTTGTAGATGAACAACTTAGCAGGGTGGGAATATGCCTAGGAGTGCTCTGTGGGTTTTTCCAAGGACTAAGGTCATGTCCCTTCCTTGGACAGGCTTTGCTCTGAGGTAGAGGCTGGTTTTTCAATATTATTTAATGTACTATAAATGAACCTGTTATCAATGAGATAAAGTTTTATGTTACTTTTTACACTGAGTTACAATTTAAATGTATTTTTAAGTTAATGAGAGCATAATCTATGTAAAGCTTAATACTGTAAAACACAAAATCATTTTGCTACTTTTCCACAAAAGGTTAAAAGCTCTCAGCCTTTCTTTAATTTGTGTTTTAAATAATATCATATTGTGTTAGTTAACACTCATATGGACTCAAAAAAAGGCAATATCTGTAAACTTTGTGAAATGATATTTAAGAGAGAAGTAAAGATCAGCTTCAGAATAAGAATACTTCACCTAAGATTTGTGAGGAAGCCTGCCTTACCTGAGATAAGGGTCTGTCCCACCTTAGGACATGTCATTTGGAGTCATTACTCCAAAGTAAGCCAGACTTCAGTTCATTTAAAGTTATATTCAAAGATTGATTTTTATCATAAGAATTACTGTGATCTAAAACAGGAGATATAAGGTATAACTCATCCAATATTCAAGATAGCTATTACACAAACTAAACATGTTTTTGCTATTGTTAATTTCATTTTGTATTTTCCTTATAAACTGTATAACTGGGCTAGGGTTGTGGCTCAGTGGTAGAGTGCTCGCCTAGCATGTGTGAGGTACTGGGTTTGAAAAACCAGCCTCTATCTCAGAGCAAAGCCTGTCCAAGGAAGGGACATGACCTTTGTCCTTGGAAAAACCCACAGAGCACTCCTAGGCACATTCCCACCCTGCTAAGTTGTTTATCTACAGGAGGGATCTGCTGCACCAGGTGTCCCTGACTCAGTCAGGCTAGGTGGGGACCCATAGCAGCCCCCTAGCAGCCACCAATCAGCATGAGACAGGGAAATACCTGGGATGCCAGATGACCCTCCCAGTAGTTTATGGTGTTGGGAAACCATGTAGTTCAGCAAGTACACCCCTCTTGGCTTAAAGCAATCAGTTCAAAGGAATACCCCCTTTGTACTGACCAATCACCCCTAGACAACTTGTTCCCGCCAGTGAATGTGCTAATCATGTTTTAGAGTTGTTATTTGATTTTCCTGCGGTGTGTGATGATTTGCTAAAAGAGGCTATGTGAAGTCCCTGCCCTCTCCAAAAAATGTATACAAATGCTGCAAACCCTGGGTTCGGGGCCTCTCAGCATCACCAGTTGCTGTGTGTGCGTGCAGAGGACCGAGCTAGCTCACAATAAACACCTCTTTGCTGCTTACATCGATCTTGGGTCTCTGGTGGTCTTTGGGGGCCCTGAATTCGAGCATAACAGGTTCAATCCTCAGCACCACATAAAAATAAAATAAAGATAAACTGTATAACTGTTGCCTGTTAATGTTTTGCAGAGGTATTGCTTCAAGAACATACAACCTGGGTTAATTTAAGATAATAAAGACATCACCTACAGGACTGATAGGATAATACAGAACCCAATTAATAAAAAAGGGTTAAATGACTGTAAGGTTATAGGCATTAAAGTCAAAGCCTAGTACTATTAATTTGAGGTTGATGAAACTGACTGGCTAGATGTTTAAGATCAATACTCAAATATTAAACTTAAATTAAAAAGGTCAAGAAAATAAATATTTGGCTCTTGTCCTCCAAGTGAGTCTGAATCCAGGGAACAAGGAAACTTCTAAAGAACTTTGCAACATAACCTCCCTATTAGAGAGATTAATGAATCCACTGAAGAAATAAAAGCCAATCAGTGCACTTGATATGAAGAGGAGGGTCACTGGAGAAGGGAGACATCCCTGATGCTTCCTAGGGAAGCCACATGGTCAGTAAAACCTGGACCCATCCTAGCACAAATGGCACTAGCAAAGCTAAGAAGCTGCTCTAAAGTTCCCTGAGAGTGACTCCCATGGAAACTTAGCTGACTCTTAACAGTAGAAACAAAGTCAATTTTTACCAGCTTGACCTTAAACACCAAGCAAAAAACAAAACACAGCCATTTCTCCATTCCTGAGCATTAAAAAAAAAAAAAAGAAAATAATAGTTAAATGTAACTTAAAATATACACCTGTGTTATCTGCCCCCCCCCCCCCCCCCCCCCGCAAATAAGTAAGATTGGAGGCTACAAAAAAAGAGAATCTTGGGCAGGAATGTCTTGTAACTATCAACTATCAAGAGAAGATTTTAGTTAGTTTAAGGTCTACAGATATTCCCAACTTACTCAGGTAGGCTTGATGTCTGCTAGTATGATTATCCAGCCCTAAGTAACAAAAATAGATATTTTACAAAATCAGATGACATTAAATAGCTTAACTACATTTTAAGAGGATGGACATCTGTGACATTAAAAGTTAAATGTTATATTTACATTTCTGATAACTCTGGCTACATTAAAGATTTATATATCCAAATAAAGGCCTTATCCTCTCCAACCTTGTTAAGGGGAAAGATTATTGGCTTCTCTGATTTAATAGCAGGTCTTCTAGGCCTAAACAGCTAAGTGGTACTCAATGAGACCTCCCCAGACTCTGCTGACATTTCACCTAAGCTTTCAGGAGTATCCCTCTTCCTATTTGCTCCAGTATGTTTTAATTAATCAGGGAATACATCAATCGGAGACTTGGAGGAGGGTCAATGTAGATGGATCATCCCATACACAGTGTCTCAAAACTCACTGCTCATGGTCCCCAAGGCCTCCTTCCTGTGTGGGACAACTATATATTGTATGAAAGGGCACATGTGGTTAAGTTCTCTTATTTCCATCTATAGACCTCAACTCAGGAGATGAGGAAGTTCCTATTCATATGAGCCTTTGATATAAATGGGCTATTCAATTTGTTCCCCTACTAGCTGCCCTGGAGGATAAGGCAGGCCTAGCCACAGGAATGGCAAGAATAACCACATCCATTACCGATTTTCATCAGCTCTCCAGTCAGCTGATAGGGGATATACAATAGGTAGCCCAGCCTATACTAATCCTCCAGAATTAACTGGACTCCTTAGCTGCTGTGGTCCTATAAAGCCACTGTGGACTGGACCTTTTAATAGTAGAGAAAGGAGGCCTTTGCCTATACCTACAGGAGGAGTATTGTTTTTATGTCAACCAGTCAGGGGTAGGAAGGACAAGATCAAACAACTACATGAGCAGGTGGAAAAGAAGAAACAGCAACTAGGCCAACAGTCCCCATAGGGAATGTTCAGTCAAGTATGACCTTGGTTTCTCCACCGCACAGGACCCCTATTAGTCCTCTTTATGTATCTCCTAATAGGACCATGCCTGTTAAGTTTCATGCAAGATCAGATACACAAATTCACCAGTTGGTCAATTAATCACTTCTTCAAGACTACCAGCCTCTGAGATCTATGACTCATGGCCAAATTCTCCAACTCCAGAGAGATTCTGCCCCCACCCAAAATCCTCCCTGACCATTTTTACAGAAATGAGATTCTTCACCCCTAACTAGTGGAAGAAGCTACAGAAGAAAGACAATTGTCCCCACCCTTGGTATCTATAAAAACAAAAAGGGAGGAATATTGGCATCAGATCTACCATTTTAGGTTGGGAATCATTTTATCTAGGGACTCCCAGGCTTCGATTCTGAATGTTCCTGCTAAAAGGTTAACCCCACCCAAGCCCATGACACAACCTGTAAGCATGCTTCTAAAATTCCTTTTGCAGGCTATAAAGCTGCTCTGTGAGCACTGACATGCTGATTCTCTCCTCAGAGGAACAGCCATGTTGTTTTGTTTTATATTACTGACAATAAATCTCTTGGGTGAGATTCCAATGTGTGGTATGGACCTTGGACTTTATGAGGACTTTGCAAGTGTCCTTTCATTAACCATTGTGATAATTAGGTTTCCTCAGTGGATTATTCAAATATTGATAAAGTTAAAAAACAAAAATTGTAACTTACACATGGGCACGTGTGTGTGTGTGTGTGTGTGTGTGTGTGTGTGAGAGAGAGAGAGAGAGAGAGAGAGAGAGAGAGAGAGAGAGAGAGATCTACATTTCAAAAATAAGAGGCCTCATTGGAAATGCTAAGGGGACTTGGGTTTCATCCTGGAAGTATAATGGAGAATCACTGAAGAATTTTAAAGCAGGTTTGTTAGTCACCTTTCTTTTATTATAAAAAAAATACCTGAGATAATTAACTTAAAAAAGATTTATTTTGGTTCAGTTTTGAGGGTTTCAGTCCATGACTGGATTCTGGTAGCGGGCAGGCAGGATATCAAGGTGGGAATGCACAGTGCATATCAAAACCATTTACCTATGGTGGGGAAGTAAGAGAGGAAAAGACAGGAGTCTCAATGTCCCCTCCAATGGGATGCCCCCTACCCCATGACCTAAAACCCCTCACCATGCCCTGCCTTTTAAATACTCTACCACCTTCCAATAACACTACTGGTTGGTGACCAAGTCTTTAGCACATAGGCCTTTGGGGGACAGATCAAAGCTACAGCAGCAGGCTAAAGATAAAATAAGATTTTGTTGTAGGAAGAGCACCTGGGCAGCAATAATACAAAGCACAGATTGTGAGATGTGAAGCAACAGGTAGGAAGATGAGTGGAAAAGAAAATTTAATAGTCCATGTGATCTTACACAAAGGTCCATGCAGAGTATGGTTCAAGATATGGCAAGTTCTCAGGAATGCCCAGGAGTGTGATTTAACAGAGAAAAAAGCTACTGAAGGAGATACAATCAAAGAACCAGGAAGGTAGGATATTGGCTTGGCTTTCCACAGAGATGTTAAATTCAGCACGCAGGGGAGCAGAACTTCTGTGGAGATGAGGTAGACAGCAGTGAATGCAGGAATATGAACAGATAGTCTAGCACCTAAACTTCACTGGGAGTTGTAATGTGCTCACTGTAACCAAAAGCTTGGTTCTTGTCCCCAATGCCAATTAATACCAATTTAATAATGAGGACATGGTTTAAAAAAATATATATTGCTTTGCTAGCAAAGGAGAAACACAGGGACTCCTGTCCCAGAGGCTGTGATTCTGCCCATCAGGAGAAATAGGGGGATTTTAAAGGAGCTATTCAAAGACAACATTCCAGGTGTGCCCTGACAGGGGGTCCCAGTGTGCCCAGATGCTGTGTTAGGATTCACTTGTTAATTTGGGAGATATACACTTCCTAGATCCCCTGGCAGACATCTCCTTCCTGTGGAGCATCGATAAGTCCAGGAAACCTTGTTCCCTGCCCCCAGATTAGAGAGGGGGAAAGGGAGAAGAGGAAAAGGAAATCACGTCCCTTTTTAAAAATAAGCCTCAGAGCTATATTCAAAAGGTAAAGAGGACCACTGTTATAGTAGTGCATTACAACCCTCCATGCCTTACTGTCCTTAGTGTCACTTGCTCCTGAAAATTTGGTCAACTTGACGGACCAAATAACAAACTCCTAGATCTCACTTGAATTTCTCCTATTTCAATAATCACCTTTATTAAAATTACATAAAATTGATTTTGCCAACTCAATACCATGGGATGGAAAAGGAACCTACTGAGTTAACTGTACAAGCCAGGTTAACCAGGTGGCTCAAAATAACACATCACAGGCTTCATATGGAGGACATAACACATATTAGCTTTTCCTAGGATTTATGAAAAAGATGACTAAGCAAAATATGACTAAGAAAAAAGATGACATATAAATATGTGTGTATGTGTTTGTATGTGTATGAGTCTGTCTATCTATTATCTATCTATCATCTATCTTGAGATCATGGATCTATCTATCTATCTATCTATCTATCTATCTATCTATCTATCTATCTATCAATCATCTATCACCTATCTTGAGATCAGGTCTTACTGTGTTGCCCAGGCTGGTCTCAACCTCCTGGGCTCAAGTGATCCTCCCAAACTCAGCCTTCAGAGCAGAATGGATGGCCTGTAGTTATGTGCCATTGTCTTGTTGACAAAGCAATCTTTTATTTAAGAACATGGGTAGATTTGTGCATCTATTATTAAACACATTTGTTATATCTTGGTCTTAACTTTTGAATGATCAATCCAAAAGGAATGTCTGTCACATAAAATGTGATATAGCTAGTTATACTAGTTACTCATGGCTGAAGATAGCAAACAGAGCCATTTTCAGAGGCATCAGAGCTAATTGTCTCTACCACATCCAGCCCCACTTTCCTCTTCTTGAGAATTAGAAGTTACAAGCCCACAGAAAATCTTGCCTAGGAACATCAACTCCTGGATCAGCCCAAATCAGTCCTTTCATTCCTCTTTGCCCTTCCCCCAGTGATTATTGTAATACCAGACAGGAAAAGGTGTACCTATTATGCTCGAATTCAGGACCCCCAAAGACCACCAGAGACCAAAGATCGATGTAAGCAGCAAAGAGGTGTTTATTGTGAGCTAGCTCAGTCCTCCGCGCACACACACAGCAACTGGTGACGCTGAGAGGCCCCGAGCCCAGGGTTTGCAGCAGTTTTATACATTCTTTGGAGAAGGCAGGGACTTCACATACATCATAGCAGATCATCACACACCACAGGAAAATCAAATAACAACTCTAAAACATGATTAGCACATTCACTGGCGGGAACAAGTTGGGTAGGGGTGATTGGTCAGTACAAAAGGGGGATTCATTTGAACTGATTGGTTTAAGCCAAGAGGGGTGTATATGCTGAACTACATGGTTTCCCAACATGTTATCAACCACCATAAACTGCTGGGAGGGTCATCTGGCATCCCAGGTATTTCCCTGTCTCATGCTGATTGGTTGGCTGCTAGGGGGCTGCTATGGATCCCCACCTAGCCTGAGTCAGGGACACCTGGTGCAGCAGAACACTCCTGTTATTTGTAGATAAACAACTTAGCAGGGTGGGAATGTGCCTAGGAGTGCTCTGTGGGTTTTTCCAAGGACTAAGGTCATGTCCCTTCCTTGGACAGGCTTTGCTCTGAGGTAGAGGCTGGTTTTTTATACCATTTTGAAAAGACTGTTAATGCCTTGTTTGGATGAATAAGACTCTCTTGATAACTTAATGATCTTAAGCTCATATAAATTAATTTCTTCTGTTTTTCTTTTACCATTGCTAAGACCTCTGAACTTTCTCCATTTTTATTATTATCTGCAATTTTATTCCCACTTGTTTTTAAAATCTAGGGCAAAATCGTACACTGAGGTCTTTCTCAATAGAACAATTTTAGTCTCTGTCGATTCTGCTAGGTAGCAGTTATTTATATGTAATAAGCTCTTCCATAACAATATGCAGTGGAAAATTCCTTTTGACAAGCCATAGCAAGCTTAATTGAGTCATGATATATACCATTAAATAATTTTCAATGAAGCAAACAGTTCTTTCCCTAAGGTGGCACATGCTTTTGCAGGGTTTCACCCAGACTATATGGCCTCACATGACTAGAAAAATTATTATCTTCATTTGTAAAAAGAGAGGTATGGAGTTAATATGAGTTAGAAAATTAAATTTTAAAACAGTTTTATTATCTATCAAGCTTTTTTCCTCCTCAAGTTTAGTAAAACTTATTTTTTAAAAGCCTTGGCACTGAATTACAGGTCAACTTTTAAATGTTTTGTTTACTCTCTTGCTTAATAATTCCCCAATGAGAATCCCAAATCAATTCTCTTTAAGTTTAAAATTTATTATGTCACATAATAAGTAATATTAATAGAAACTCTTTTGTTAATATAGTATTTCTGATTTTCTCCTACTGACTTTGCAGCCTAAAGCCATTCCAAATTCTGACATTACTTTTAATGTTTTCAGGACAGATGCTACTAGAGCTTTCAGCACAAGTAGTAAATTATCATCATACATTAGTTAACTTGTGAACTTTCATCTGAATATTCCTCAGATGCCCATGGGATCTGGGTGAGATTATAGCTCCAACAGTAATGGGCTTCATGTTTACTTTCCCCACGCAGTGCAGCAATAGGCAGACAAAGGGAGACTGTAAACTATTGATCTGAACCATATAAATGGATTGAAAATAAATTGTGCTATTTGCTCTATTTGTCCCCAAAGTCAAATTACCTAAACACGTAATGCGAGTAGTACCATTCAATTGCATCAAAGGACTTCTTGGCATCAAACAAAATTGTTGCTATTGGTTCTAATTTTCTTTTTATTCCAGATGTGTTATGTTAGTCTATGCAGATTTTCTATAAGGATCCATCAGATTTGTGATTATTCAGTTTTGGAGGAAGTATTCTGGTAGCTATTATTTTCTATCTACTTACACTGTATGAAAGATATTTTTCACAATACTAAGGAAGTAATATGTAATCTTAAATATAAACTTACATGGATACAGATAATAGGATAAAGAAGTATAGGCCATCTGGATTCCAATCCACAGATAACATCTGATCCTTCAAAAATTCAGTACAGAACATTTGAATGCATTATATTTATTCATATCTATTTCTGAAACTAGTGGCTGTTTAGTGCACTAATGGAAGAAAGAACTTAATATGTTGGTAAATAACCTAAACTTTTTAAACTATTTTGAAAGTAACTGAAAGCCACGGAAGGTATATCAGTTACTCCTGGCTTTTCAACTGACATTGAAAGGTTGCTCCAAATTTCCATTCTTCAATTTGGTATCTGCAAAGAAAAGGAGGGCATAAAATATCCCCATGGGAAATTTCTGGGTATTACAATCACAAGATACTCTTAAGAACATACCCTGAGATATTTCAATGGTAGGTTTTTCTCCTAAGTATTGATAAGTCCTATAATGCCATGGGAATGGGTAATTGAATAAAAATAGAAAACTGAACAATGGGGAATCGTTGTAAAGCCAAGTGATAACACTGAGATTTGCTATATTCCATATTCTGGGAGACAGCACAGTGCTGGGAGGAGTGGCTGGGCAACAGAAACAGTTTTAATATGGCTCTATTCTTTTTATTTTTTTGTACAGATATTGAACCCAGGGACACTTAACCATTGAGACACATCCTCAGCCATTTTTTATATTTTATTTAGAGACAGGGTCTCGCTGAATTCACGAGTCTGGTTTTGAACTCGTGTTCCTACTGCCTCAGCCTCCCAAACTTCCACCACACCCAGCCTTGGCTCTACTCTTTTCTTACCAGCATAACTTTGGCAAATACAAACAGCACTGAGCTTTAGTTTTCTCATTTACAAAAGTGGGGATAAAATACTCACTATTGGAGTTTTAAAGGCCAAAAAAAAAAAAAAGCAATATATATAAAGAATTTAATCAACCAATGCTCAATAAATGCTGCTTCATTATAATTATTATAAATAAAGCAATATATATTTATGTAGTGTATAAATATACAGATGCATTTTAAAGTAATCATGGGAAAGTCTAATCCAATGTTACATCAAGTATTCAAATTAACTTTCATGGCATTATACTAGGAAAATAACGATATTCAACAAAGTGTACTGTGAAAATTTACTTTGTAATTAAACTATACAAAAGAAATGCCCTTTTTAAACCCATAGGATCTTTTTTTTTTGTATTTAAAATTTTTTAGGTGTAGTTGGACACAATACCTTTATTTAATTTACTTATTTTTCTGTGGTTCTGAGGATCGAACCCAAGGCCTAACATATGCTAGGCGAGTGCTCTACTGCTGAGCTACAACCCCAGTGCCGAAATCTATAGGATCTTAAGACAGGATTTAAAATAGAAAAAAAAAAAAAAAAAAGAAAAAGAAAAAAAAAAGGCACAAACAAAATAATACAAAACAAAAGAAGCACAAAAACTTTTCCATTATCATTAGTCTTTGGTATTGATTCAATGTACTTGATTGGGTCTCAGAGACCTAGTTTTATTTTATAAACACATTGGTTAGATTTTTTAAAAGGTGTTAATAAAATGAAGATACAGAAAAAGTCCTCATAGGAATTCCCAGTTCTTTAAATCTGCCTACATATGCTTACAAAATACAAAGTAAGTAGTGAGCAGATAGTCTCTAGTTTAAATATACAGAATACAATGAACAATACAAGAGTATTCCGCTTCAGCAGAATTTCATATTTCTACAACCACAAAGTTTTTTTCTTTTTTTAAAAAAAAAACCTAATTTCCAAACAGATATCTTTAGAAGTATGCTTCATTGGGCTGGGGATGTGGCTCAAGCGGTAACGCGCTTGCCTGGCATGTGTGTGGACCGGGTTCGATCCTCAGCACCCCATACAAAGATGTTGTGTCTGTTGAAAACTAAAAAATAAATATTAAAAAAAATTCTCTCTCTGTTAAAAAAAAGAAGTATGTTTTATAATTTTTCTTAATAATTGGTAAAATATGTTTGGTCTCATTGAAGTAATTTTTGGAGAAAACACATGATATAAAAATTGAAGTTAAAACCTTAAGTACACAAAAAGAAACATACACAATATTCCCAGGATATATGTAAACAGAGAGAGCCACTTAGTAAATGGTATTGGGTTTTGGTAACAGTACAATCCACTCTCATTAGGCATCTCCCTCTCGTGCATTAATATGTGACATCATTTTCTCTTATAACATTTTATAACAGAGTGAAATAAAAAGCCCCTCCAGATTGGAACTGTAAGATAATCAGATTCTGTAGTGCTCATTATGACTGCAATTATGTAACAAAACTCTCCAAATATAGTTCAGTTATTGCAGTTATTAATCATCCTGGTTTTGTTTCAAGTACTTGCTTTATAGCCTGCTGGATAGACTCCATTATTCTAAAAGCTGAATGTCGAACGTGTGCATGTGAATCTGCTGTCCTAAAGGCCTTTCAACATAATTTACCCTTTCAATTTGTATTTGTGAATCAAAAAAAAAAAAAAAAAAAAAAAGGGAAGGGAGGGCTAAAGCTGGTGTCAATTGAGTCACTGACCTTTGTAGTAAACAGAAGATAGTCCTTAACAGAAAACAACTTTGCAAATAAGAAACCTATTTTTTCAGAACTCGAAATTGTACTGCTTAAGAAGTTAGTCTCAGAATACCAATCAGTTCTTAGAAAAAAAGAATCTGTACATTTCATAAGGAGGAAACAGTAAGAGTGCTGGCAAATATGCATTTTTAAAGGTCCAAAGCACCAACATCATGGGTAGAATGTAGTTCTAAACATTTTATGCATAAAACCATGTATTCTAATTTAATTATAAAATGCCAAGTAGAAGACAGCAGATTTATTATAGAGAATAAACACTACCTTCATCACCTTAAATTGTTCCTACAGATATATTTCTAGGAAAAGAAAATATACCTGAAAAATTCTCAAGGCTAGATTCTAAATGCTAAAATATTAAATAAATAAAATTCCAAACAGACCAAAGGAAAACTGTTATATCATCATTTAAATATTTGCATGTGGAGAGCGTGGAAATATAAACATAATTATACATCAAAATTGTTTACAAAATTCATGTCACTGTTTTCCTGTACTCTATGATTTTTTTAATTTGGCTACATACATTGGGCCCCAGGCCTTGCCTTTATCTGGGATCACCAAAAGTCCACATTCCTGGCCAGTGGGAGCAAATGTGAAGTCTTGGGAGCAAGTCCTTGCTATTTCCCTAATGTCCACAGGCATGACGTTACTGTAGGAATTTAAAGTTTCATTGATCACATCTTGATTTTCTGCCTTGGAAAGTGTGCATGTCGAGTACACAAGTACCCCTCCAGGACGTAAGGCTTTAATTGCAGACCTACATGCAAAGAAAAATGAGAAGACAAGTTAGGTATATTGAAAGGAAACTAGGGGAAGATTATATACTTGGAACTAACCATACTCTGACTCAGAATGTAATAACTTGAGATGTTTTCTAGCAATATATCTGCTTTTTTGAAATGGCAATCAGATCAATCAAAATGAAAAGGACAAAGGAATATATTGACTAGTTGGTGGTTTTGTTCTTTTAGGGGTAGGAAGAAAGGGGTAAACCATGGAAAAATTGATTTATCTTTGGGTAGATGGAAGTAAAAGTAAAAACAGATATTAATTGAAAGTGTACATAAAAAATCATTGATTCCAAACTCCATATATTCGAAGACGGGCAATCAAGCAAAAAGTTGAGAGTTTTTAATCTCATAAAATAAAATAAACTATTTGGAAAAACTTAAGGCAGCCACTGGGGGGTGCTGACTCCCAAACCAAAGAACTATGTATTTATTCTACTTTGAAGGAGCCTCTAGAGTAATAGCCAACTCACCATAAAGCCTATCAGCAAGAAAAAGGTCCCATCATTAAAATAAGCCTCTAATACTTTCAGTGTCTCGTTACAAAATAAAAATGTATAACCAAGGGTTTCCAGATAATTAAGGATGAGAAATGCTTACCAATGAGTAAAAGAAAGAATGCAAGCACAAGAACAACAACAACCACAAAATGTTACCTAGGAAGAAGCAGAAAATTCAGGGGACAAAAGAGAAATAAGACCTAATATATACAGAAAGATCAATAAATGTATAGCACCTGTTAAATAAAACAGAATGCCACGAGAAAAGACCAAGACGACAGACCTTGGAAATTAAATGCATGTTTGCTAAAATAGAGAATATTCTGTGGAAGTGTTGGGAAGTCAAGGTTGAAATGCTCCATTAGAACAAAAACAGACTGAAAATAGAGAGGATCAATCAAGTGGGTCACAAATTGAAACTGACAGAACCAGAAAGACAATATAAGAAATAAGGGGCTGGGGTGTAAAGCTCATGAAATTATAAGAGAATTTTTCAGAGATAAAAAAAGGAGGAAATAACTCTTCAGATTGAAAGAACTTATCAAGAGGCTGGGACATTCATTATTATTTATTGAGCATCGATTATATACTGTTATTGCTCTAGGATGTCAAATATGTATGGATGAATGAATAAAATAGAACAACTTCAACAACAACAAAAATAGCCTTACCTTCATGAAGGTTATATTCTGGTGATTATGTCAGGGAGACAATATAACAATGTCAGGCGGCTGAATTCCTAACACCCTCTACCTGAGAATTTGACTGTATTTGGAGACAGGTTCTGTATAGAGTTAATTAAGTTAAAGTCAAGTTATTAAGGTGGGCTCTACTCAAATATGTCTGGTGTTCTTCAAGAAAAGGAAATTTGGACACAGAGTTACAAGAGGAAAAATGTAGAAACACAGGGAAAAGAAGCTATCTAGAAGCTATGGAGAAAGAACTCAAAAGAAACTAATTCTGCTAACACCTTTATCTAAACTTCTAGCCTACAGAACTGTGATTGTTTAAGTCACTCAATGTAGTACTTCATTAAGGCAATAAAAGCAAACTTTATACACACATAAATATACAAACATAAAAATATATGTATCTTATTTTATTTAGTATGCAATTGAGCAATAGGCATTATGTAAACAATTAAAGCAGGATAAAAGGATTAGGGGTGCCTGAATAGTGAGGGGATTGCAATTTTAAAGAGGATGGTCAGATAGGATGTCCCTTCAGAATGTGACATTTGAACAAAGACCTGGGAGGTAAGGGAGTGGATCAAGCAGATATCAAAAGGGAAGACCACTGTACACCAGAGAAATAAGGAATAAAAAGAACCTGAAATATGGTTATGAAAAGAGGAAGCCATCTGTGGCTGGGGCAAGATGAGCTAGGAAGTGGTGTGAGATAAGATCAGAGCGAAGAGAGGGCGTAGAGGGTCCTGTGAAATACTGCAAAAACTTTATGTAATGAATAAAAAGCAACCACATTTATGATATAACATTCTTACATTTCAAAACTTCAAGAATAAAAAGAGGATATTAAATGCTTCTGGAAGAAAAATGGATCCCCATTAAAATGGATCATTTAGGGGTCCAGGAATAAGACTGGTATCAGTGGAAGAGTACGTTTCAAATCCAGAGAAAAAGCAATTTTAAGTGAATTCCATTTGCAGCCAACTCATCAAATAAATATGAAGAATACACGGATATCTGCTAACTCAGAAATTTTACCTACAGCAAAATGAGGAGGTAAGTCAAGAAAGAGGAGGAATGTGATCTAGAAAAAAAAAAAAAAAAAAGAACCCAACATAGGATAGAAAGGAAGGAAATGAAATATCTAAAAGAGAGCTGTGTGAGAGGGCTGGAAGGCAACTACTCCAGACGGGAGGGAACAGAGTTTTCTAGAAAGAAAGGAGAGGACCAGAAGAAAACAGATGAATGACTGAGAATATAAAAAATCGAAGATTTGGTACACAAATCTGTAGAAAGAGATTGACTGATTTTCTCATCTAATTTGGTTCTAGAAAAATTCTCCTTTCAGTGGTACTCCAATTATAATATTAAATGAATAGAGAAGGAAACAGTTTGAAGACATTACTCCATCCTATAGTGAACAGTTTGTAGAATTAGACAACATATACCATATTTAGAGTCACTCTATAGAATGATACTCATAATTCAACACAGATTATAAAGTCACAGAAAGAATACTAGCAATGTTAACAACATGAAAATAAAAGTAACACCGTAAGGTACTGAAAAGTGCAAGGTAGAGAAATATGGGGGGGGCATATAAATATTCTTACTTTACAAAAACAGAAGCCAAAAAACATTGCCTCTATTGTTTTAAAACAGAGAATAAAGGTTCACGTGTACTAAAGATAAACTTTCCACTACGATAGAACTAGAAATGTAGTTCTAAGTATATAGAGCTGACTGAGGGAGAAATGGATCATAGCATGAGAATACACAATACAGGGTGGTATATGTAAAATAATTCCTAGCAAGAGGTCGGCAGTCAACATCTACAGTTGATAAAAGATAAACATGTTATTTACAGATTTAGCATGACCTAGAGAATAAAATTAAGATCAGAAATAATTAGTTGTTTTTGAGTAGTAAGACTATAGGAAAAGAGGGAGTGGCAGGGAAAAATTCTCTTTAACCAGATGTTCATTTATATTTTTTATATTTTTTACCCATGGGATTTATTTCTATAATAATAAAAATGGAAGGGGAGATCTGACAGTAGGATAAATATCAGCCTTTTTCCACAGAAGTCAGTTATTTTATTTTGTTGTAATTTTGACTGTTAGGGATAACCTTTCTGAAGAACATATTCCCTAAGGTTTCATATAATCAAAATTTTATGGTATCCAGAATTTCCATGTATTCACTTATTGATTAAAATATGTGGGAAGTACTGCCATGGAAAGCTTACCTTTCAGTGTTTGTTGTTGGTCTCTAAAAATAAATTTTAATATGTATCTTCTTATTTCTTACTATCCTCTAAATATAGCTCATGGAAACAAAAAAGGCTCTTATTTATACATTAAGGATGCGAACTCTCAATAAGATAACTCCTGTAGTAAGAATAATGTCCACATCATAATCATCTGAATTTGTAAATATGTCAAACCCCAATCCCAGAACCTATAAAAATGTCATGTTACATGAAAGAAGGCATTTGCAGATATGACTAAATGAGGAATCCTATGTTGGGGAGATTATTCTGGATTATCTGAGTGGACCCAATGTAATCACAAAGATTCTTATAAATGAGAGAGAGAAGGGTTCAAAAGAGATGTGATGATGGAAGTTAAGGATGGAGCTACAAGATTTCTGGCCGAAGAGAAAGAGTGAAGGTATATGAGCTATTTCTAAAAGCAAACAAACAAAACAACCACCCCCGTCCCCCAAAGGGATTCTTCCCTAGAACTTCCAGGAGGAATTAAGCTCTGAAAGCACCTAGATTTTAGTCCACAAATACCTATTTTAAAATTCTGAACTCTAGAAGTGTAAAGGCAATAAATTTGCATTTTTAAGCCACTAAATGTGTGGTATTTTTTACATCAGTAACAGGAAACAAAAATACACCTGGTGATGGCTACTTTTTTGTTTGTATTACAGTAAGGCATATGTGGACTTTGCTAAAATTGTATTAGTTACAAATATACTCATTTTGAATATTTTCTACTGACTAATAGCAATGGGTCTAAGATTTTTTTAAAAAATTTTACTCTGCTGTACAAGAGATCTATATTTTATTTGAAGGCAGGTATCTTTAAAATACCATTAAAAGGATTTATTTTGGTCTTAGTTCCATGGTTAACAAAGCCAGTGCTTAATCAAGTAAGTATGATTTTTTTTCTTCTCATTAAAGTTGCATAGAAGTACATAAAAGCTTCATCATTTACAAACAATATGTTCCTGGCTTGATGCAAATTTAAATTAATTTCTATAATGTTGCCAGTGTTGGCTGATTCTTCTGCTTTGTTTTCATTCCAACATTCATAATTTATCTTTCTAAAATTAGGTTGGTATAACTTAACTGCTCACATTAATTTCTAAACAACAAAATTATGTGTAGAAATACAACGCTTTCTTTTTTTTACCTTCTTTTTTTTTTTTTTTTTTAACAAATTGAGCTAATCTCAAAATCCTAAGGTAAAATGATAGTAATTCCTATCAAATGATTGTTGCTATTTATTATAGCTGGTTGTTGTTTAAATACTGTTTTATCTTTTTGCATCTAATAGTTATGGATTTCAGAAGTACTATACGTTTGTATTTAAAGATCAAGAACAGTAGACAACCTGGAAAAACTCAATTCCAGGGTTCATAGCTAAGCTTCTTCTACCAAGAATTATCGTCTGCATTTTTCTCATGAATTGAACAAATCCATACTGAGGTCCACCACCAGTTTTGCAGAAAGTATAAAACTATCTTTAGAATTAGAATTTATCAACACACACAGTAGTTCCTCACTTTTAATACAAAAATGACAACAGAAACTTAATTTAAGGCTAGAATGTTTAATAATTATCAGTTCAATGTTTTAAAGATCTGGTCTTTGTTTCCAATAAAAATTAAAAGACGTGTTTTATAATATACTAAATGGAAACACTCCTAAAATACAACTACCTAAATATGCAGGATCCTGCCAGGAGAACAAATCATTGGCTTTCACCACAATTTACCAATTTACACATGCAGCAAAATCATAAACAAGAAATGAATAAGCATTATAATAAGCATCATCCAAATTATCAACAAAGGACTACTGTAGGGCAGTTAGAGGGATGTCTAGTTGTTTAGGGAGAAAAATGATTCAGTCAATGCAAAATAAAGACACTAATTAGTAGATCTTAACAAACCAACTAAGAAACTTAAAATTCTGGAGAGGGGAAAGGCATTTAGAAATAAAAAAGATTTGAATAATAAATTCTGGCAAAGCAGTGATATTACCACATAAAAAGACAAAGCAGGAGAAGAAAAAAAAGATATGCTAGTTTTGGGTCTGGTGGAAGGCAAAGGGGTTCTCTATCTTGTATAAATTTATATGCTATGCAGTTATTGTTTTCTTTTTCAATAAGAGGAAACAACTAACTAAGCAACACCCATTTTGGTATATTAGTACCCTCTGCTAACCTTCTCCAAATGACCAGCATCCCCTTTGCTTTTTCTCAATGACTCAAAGTTTCATGGTTTAACAAGATCCTGAAATCGTGATATCATTTACCTGTGCCATATCCACTAATCATATTCCATAAGATTACAAAAAACCAAGTTGTATGAAGACTGACATTATTCACAAGTAAATAGCAGCTGAATTATTGGAATTTTCTAATCTTGATAACAGGAACTTCCTAATCATACTTAAAAGCAGAAGTTAGGAAAGGATCTCTTGACTAACTGTAGCAGAAGCAAAAGTACTGTTTGATCAGAATAGGTAGGTTGCTAACCTAATACTCTAAATTCCAATTACTAGTCTTCATTTTGAAATCCCTAATGAGAACTGGTAAACATTATCCTGGGATCTATCTGAAGATTTTATATATGCAACGATAGAGCAAAGCTTGCAGAAGCAATACTAAAGGAAGTTCCCTATACACATAGTAAAGGGAAGTGATACAGATGTTAAATTGTGTTGAAATCTGCAAATGAACTGTGGGTGTGTCTGAGCCATGTCTAAAGCAGAGGTGGGCCCTTGTAATCTCACAGATCTCAAGAGTGCTTCCTTGCTCTGGCAGAGGTCCTGCTCAAAGAGAATTCCATGATACCCCGGAATTTACTGGCTCAAACAGACCTAGGCTCAAACATAACTTTGTGGAGGTAGAGAGACACCAGTGGCCCAACTAGCCTTGTGGCGCCAACTGCCTGGAGGAGGAAGAATTACTGCAAAAGTGATCAGTCCACAACCAGGCCAACTTTCCCACAGCTTCTGGCTTCTTGTTTACCTTGAAGAACCCCTCGTCACAATAAATTCTTTTGGCGTTTCACTATAAATAAAATATTAGGGGGCTTTTTCCCTTTCTTAGGATCAGACCCATTAGGTCTCTTCCATCTGTCATTCCCCCGCTTCAAAAAATATTTTCTGTGTCTTTTGCTTTATTTCCTGATGTTACTGTTTAATTCTAGCTGATCCGTACCTCCAAGGGTTACCTATTCTATCCCCATGCAGGTTGTGGGTGATAATATTGTGTGCCAATTCTGTTTTCTTTAAAAGTGCTTCCCCAAGCTTTTTTTTTTTTTTTGATAGTTTATAAATATGTAAACTATTTATATATATAAAATATATATGTTCTCCTCAGAAGTCTCCCACACAAGTGCTGATCAGGTCCAACCCCTACTTAAAATATAAGATTCTATCTCATAACACTGCTGTAGTAAACAAAGCTGATTTTGATTAAGAATATAGTATACATTAGGGTGCGAAATGCTTTTAACACCAAGTACAACTAACAGAGAAAGAATGATAGCATTCTAGTCACAGAATATCACCCAGATACCCAGCTGCGTGATGGGTTATATACCTTTCCCCAAATCTTTGGTTGTCTTTCATTATATTTTGGAATTAAGCTGAAATGCATTTTGTGTTTGGACCATCTAGTTAACAAAGCAGCTAACAACAACAACAATAACAATAACAACAAAACCAAAGCATATTCCTACAAAGGAAACCATTAAATAGAATATAATGTTAAGGCTAGGCACAGTGGTGCATACCTGTAATCCCAATGGCTCAGGAGGCTGAGACAAGAGAATTGTGAGTTTAAAGCCAGCCTCAGCAAAAGTGAGGTGCTAAACAACTTAGTGAGAACCTGTCTCTAAATAAAACACAAAATAGGGCTGTGTATGTGGCTCAGTGATCAAGTGCCCCTGAGTTCAATCTCCAGTTGCCCTCCTCCCCCAAATATAATGTTAAATTTTCCTCATTTAGAAATAGAGAATCCTTAATAGATTTTTGGGAAGTTCACAAAGTTTACTTTGAATGATGCTTCAGGTCTATCTCAGATCTAGTATCTCTTATATGTCTCTATGAAATCCAAAAAGCATTCAAATCCACAGTTTTTTTTTTTTTGTTTTGTTTTAAAGTTTATGGTAGATTCATTTGCCTTGTTATATAACTATTCACAGGTTTTGCTGGAAAAGTATTAATAGGTTTGATTGTAGGGTGTTGCTCTAGACCCTAATGAGGTAAAGGGGCTATATAATGGAAAAAATCCGGCCTCAAAGGTTTTGAACACTATTTTAGACTTCTGGTTTAGATTCAAATGAGTTTTACTACAGAGTTGCATAAAGTCATTTCTGTAATACATCTGCAAGTAAAATTAGCCATGTAATTGTTCAATGAATGCTTTATTTAATTACTTTTTACAAGCAAACTATATAAATGTTAACTTTTTAAAATACCAGAAAGGGCTGGAGTTATTAGTTCAAAGGTACAGCACTTGCTTCCCTAGCATTCATGAGGCCCTGAAATCAATTCCCACCACTGAAAACAAAAACAGGGACAAAACAAACCCATTTTGTGTTTCAACAGTAAAGCCAGTTTTCAAAGTATTTATCTTATCTTTCCCCAAATTAAATGCTTTGCTTTTTAATGAAATTTTCCATCTTTGAAAGATCTACTTAAAGCCAGAGAATCAATTTCTAAGAACCATTTAAAATACTGGCTTAGGAACAAGGTGAGAATGTGCTTGTTTCTCAGCACAAGAAGAAAGACCATCTTTACATTTCCAGACTAGTCCATAGAACAACTGATCTACAGTGAATAGGGGAATAAAGAAAAACAACTGCTTGAATTTAATACCTTAGAAGGAAAAGAGTATTATTTTAATGACAGTGTTAGTTCAATGACCTTGAAAAGCTGAAGCAAAACAAACAGATGAACTAAAATGTCTTGGAACCCTGACAGCTGTCAAAGTTCCAAAGGGAGCATAATTCAAAATTGAACTAAAATTTAAAAGGCGATGCAGATGTCCTATTTTACCTATGGTAAATCTCTTGAGTCTTTAAAAATGTTGTTTTAAAGCTACTCAACACATTTAAAAACTATTAATTCCCCCTTTTCTGATCTATTCTTCTGATGCTTGATTAGAAAATTTGGCATTATGTTGGGAGGGTCAGTGTTAATTAGATCACTAAATTTAACTGTTTTCTGCATTGAAAAAGTACTAAACCTCAACTTTAGGGCAAAGAACTATTAGCATAGCAACACTGCCATCTTTTGATCAAAGCAGAAAGTGGACCCCCCATTGATTAATTCCTCATGACTTATTATCTGGAGATAAACAACTGCTTTTTTACATCAACCTTGTAACATATTTGAAGCTACAGTCCCTGTCTTGCCTACAATTTCTGGTGCACAAGTAAAGGAATCATAGATGTCTGTCCTTGTGAAAACTTAAAATTATTGTTAAATAATACTATTATTAATATATTTACTCCTCATCTTTATTCATATCCTTCTATTGTCATTACAGTATCAAGGGCACAGTACCATACTGCTGGATATATATATGGAAAAAGGGAAGAAATCAAATGAGAAAGACTTAAGGATTCCTTTAATATCATCCGCAAGCTTTTTCCCTCATTTTAGTCTTTTGAACATTTTTTTTAAAAACACTTTTTTAAAAAAAGTAAGATTGTATTAATAAAAATTTAAAATGAGCATAGAAGTTCAATCCTGCAGTTGGTTCATTTTAACCATCTAATATTCAATTAGTATTTCAGAGATCCTATAAAAGGCTATTTTATAAGGCAACTTGAAACTTACACTGAAAAAAAAGTGTTAAAGTATTAATATTAGTAATATAAAAAATGTATGAAAACTACCAGTACTATTTTTATCTTGGTGTTCAAATGGTGGTTAAGCCAAGTCCAAAACCAAAAAGGTTAAATTCTTCTCTCCAGAGGACACTGGATACACTGTACACACTCTTCCATGAGGAGATCTTTTGCTTTTTTTTTTTAAATTACAGACTCAGAATTTATTTTATACCTTGCCTTTTTTTTTTTTTTTTAATGTGGTGCCAGGGATTGAACCCAGTGCCTCATGCATGCTAGGCAAGCACTCTACCACTGAGCCACAACCCAGGCCCCCCCATGTGGAGATCTTACTCTGTTTAGAATACAATAGAATGTTTCTAAATGAAAGGGGATGGGGATTTGGCCCAGGAATGAAAAGACACTGATTCCTATGTTAACTGAGTGAAGGAAATGTGACCAGCCTAATTAATACCACTACCTTATTTTTATTTGTTCTTAAGGAGTACTTCACATATATTCTTATTAAAACCTTATGAGGTTAAATGTACAAGGTAAATAGTGTGACCCAATTTATCAGACTAAGGGTCACAAACTCTTGACTTGCTGGAAGTTACACAGCTAATTAATGTAGCACAAAGACTGCCCTGCCACCCTAATCTAATACCAGAAAAAAGACTACAAGCTTTACCACTGCTATTTGCCCTGAAGCAAACGTTATAACTGCTAAAATAAGTATGAAATCTGGGACAATAAGACCTAGGAAGCTGCATGCATATATTTTATCATCCAAATTGCCCCAAATACTCATTGAAGGTAAAGAATCACTACATACTTGCTGGCTCTTTTAACATAAAGAAAATTAATAGGTCTGAAGCAAATGACCTGAAATCCTGGTTACCTGTCTTTTTATACAGCATAAAATTCCCACCAATAAAGTGCTGCCACAAAGCATTATAATGAGGTAAATTAAAGCAACTGTCCTATGCTAAGGCATAATTTGTGCCTGTTTATCACAGACTGACATCTAAATGATAGTTTTGAAAAATTTTAAGTAATCAATTGAATAGTGAGAAACTCAAAAGTAGCCCTTTATTAAAATTCCAAGTAGATTGGAGTAATTTGGTAATTGTTGTTAATAATTATTCCAAATTCCATGATTTGCCTTATTAAAATTCCAAATAGATTGGAGTAATTTGGCAATTGTTGTTAATAGTTATTCCAAATTCCATGATTTGGTAATTCATTTAACCATATTTTGTTTCCATAACTATAAAATGTTGATGGAAATATTAATCTTCCTCAGAAGCTTACTGATAAGTGCAGACCCAGTCTATAATAAATGACTTATTATTAGTCTCCATCTTACCATATTGTTTGTTTCTGCCATTCATCCTCAACCTCATGAAACTTTCTCCCACATTAGCTTTCTGACTCTACGCTTACTTCATTCATCTGCTTCTCTGAAGTTCCCATTCAGCTTTGTTATAAACAACCCTCTTCTTCCTCTTTTAAATATCAGTCCTCCCTACAACTTTTATTCTTAGTTTACCTTGACAGGTGTTTTATGTGTCATCTCATTCAATTCTTCAATTAATTTCTGAGATATAAATTATTCTTTTCACTTTGTAGACAAGAAAATTAAGGCAAGAGAATTAAGTAAATTGTATAGATCACTTAAGAGGTATCCAAACCAGGATTCAAATTCAGGCAATGTAGCTTTACAGTCTATACATACATCATTTTCTCCTTCCCACTTTAGAACCAATCACCAAATTCTTATTTTTTTTGGGGGGGAGGGGTGGGTGGGTTATTGAACTCTGCGGCACTTGACCACTGAGCCACATCCCTAGTCTTATTTTGTATTTTATTAGAGACAGGGTCTCAGTGAGTTGCTTAGTGCCTCTCTAAACTACCAGGGCTGGCTCTGAATTTGCAATCCTCCAGTCTCAGCCTATGTTCGCCTCCGGAGCCCCAGGGATTACAAAAGTGCGACACCGCACCTGGCCCAAATTCTATTTTTTTCTCCACTGAAAATGTCTTTTAAAACTGACTGCATCACTATTCCCCTCCCATTCACTCAGTTAAGACTCTGTGATCTACTTCTTGATTATTGTAAAATCTTTCAAATTGGTTTTCTTGCTAATAGATGTTCTCTTGTTTATTCCAATTTGTGGCAGACACTGCTGATTATTCTTCAATATCTGTTCTCACTTCCTTAGGTAGTGATGGAATTTTTAATTGGTTATATACCTAAGGCCAGTTTCTTAAATTGCTTTGTGATAAAAATATTCATATATCTTAGTCTGATCCATGAGATGTGGAAATTATGTGAGTGATGCTTTTCCCCACATTCCTACTAGTTGTAATGTGAATTAAACAGCAAAAACTGAAATAGCTACACTGGACTGTGAGGTGAACTATGTGACCCTGATGCTTGTAGAGTGTGGAAATCTACTGATTATGAGGACAACCCTGGGAAGACTACATATGCTTGCTTTTATTTATTTAAGTCCCTATTATTTTAAATCTCTTTTTCTCTGTTATATTAGAAAAAAATAACTAATATCAAAGTTGGTACCACATGCCGGGTTACTTTAGTAGAATATAAAATGTATAAGTTCCTTAGTAAGCAAGAAATGAGCAAGGTCACAAAAACTACAGGTTAGAAAGCCAGTGGTAACTAATTTTATGTTCAACTTTGCTGGTCCATAGTGCCCAGACTTTTTATCAAACATCATTTTGGGTGTGTCTGTGAGGGTGATTTAGGATGAAATTAACACTTGAATTGGTAGATTAAGTAAAGCAGATTGCATTCCATAATATGGGTTTGGCCTCATTCAATCAGTGAATAGAACAAAATACTGACTTCATTCAAAGAAGAAAAAATTCTCCAGTGAATAGACTATACACTTCAACTGTAACATGGGATCTCCCCTAGGTCTCCAGTCTGCTGGCCTGCCCTGAAATATTTGAATTCACCAGCTGCTATAATCGACTGAACCAATTCCTCAAATCTCATTCTTTCTCTCACTGCACATGTGCGCACATGTAAGTGTACACATACATACGCACATACACACACCACACACATGCTGTTAAGTTTCTCTGGAGGACCCTAAAATAACCAATGACCTTTACTATGCCATAACAAAATATTTAATACGGCACCATTTATGATAACTTGGAAGACAGACCACACACTAAACAAAGTTTATGTTAACTCTAGCTGTCTAGAAGAAAATTTAAAAATAGTAGTGTATATTAATGAAAGCTTAGGAAAATCCTCTTCCTGTGGATTATAATCTAAACCAACTGATAATTTGGTTATTTGGATTTCATAAGGTTAAAGAATAACTGTGCTAAAGTGATATAGTGGCAAAAAGGCATTTTTGAAGAAGCAGTTCTTCCAGAGATAAAGCACATCTTCAAGGCTTACCTTACTGAAGCACTTCTGAGTAAATGCTCTTGTCTAGACAATGAGAGTCATTCCCAAAGTGAAGATGTTGCTTTCACACTTCATCCAATAAAAAAGAGCAAACTTATAATAAATGTAACATGAATAAACTTAAAACAACACTATGCTGAGACAAAAACTACAGAAAAAGGATACATGTTGCTTGTTTACATTTTTATGACTTTCAAGAAAAGGCAAAACTAATCATATGGTAAAAAGATCAGAATAATGGTTGCCTTTCATATGGGGAATGAATGGACTGGGAAGGAGAATTGGGAATCTTTCCCGCTGATGGAAATGTTTTCTATCTTGACAGAGTTGCCTATGACATTGATAAAACTCCTTACAATGTACAGTTTAGTGTATACACACATTACAGATCTACTACTTCAAATTGTAGATGGAGAGCAGCAGCTGTGCCCACATGCCTGTAGGAATCATGGGCTCTTCATTCAGCTTCAAATTCTGCAGCAAGTTTTTGTTCATCTAGCTTCTTGGAGGAACACAACAGTGTTAGATGTTAGATGCTTAGGTATGGTAAGAGATCTATGCAGGCAGGTTCTGGTGATAGAAACATGGGTTTCCTTCTTGTCCTGTGGGTTTTCTTACACCTTATGTGCTGATGACCGGCCTTGCTCAGGTCAAGCCCAGCACCAAAAGAAGGGACACAATTATATAAGACTTCGATAGTCTACATAACCAGCTCCCATAATTGAATTATATCTAATTCCAATAATAAATCCCTTATATAACTTGTGATATTATTTTCTGACCAAACTCTGATATACAGTTAGGAATACCTTTGTTCATATGAAGCCAGATAAATCCTGCTGTGTAATAAACAACCAAGTCGTGGAACCAACCCCGATGCCCCTCAATAGATGAATGGATAAAAAAAATGTGGCATTTATACACAATGGAGTACTACGCAGCACTAAGAAATGACAAAATCATGGAATTTGCAGGGAAATGGATGGCACTAGAGCAGATTATGCTAAGTGAAGCTAGCCAATCCCTAAAAAACAAATGCCAAATGTCTTCTTTGATATAATGAGAGCAACCAAGAACAGAGCAGGGAGGAAGAGCAGGAGGAAAAGATTAACATTAAGCAGAGTCATGAAGTGGGAGGGAAAGGGAGAGAAAAGGGAAATTGCTTGGAAATGAAAGGAGACCCTCATTGTTATGCAAAATTACATATAAGAGTTTGTGAGGGGAATGGGAAAAAAATAAGAAGAGAAATGAATTACAGTAGATGGGGTAGAGAGAGAAGATGGGAGGGGAGGGGAGGGGGGATAGTAGAGGATAGGAAAGGTAGCAGAATACAACAGTTACTATTATGGTATTATGTAAAAATGTGGATGTGTAACCGATGTGATTCTGAAATCTTTGTAATGTTTTGAATAAAAAAAAAAAAATGGAAAACCACATTCCAATATTTCCAATGGGGAAAAAAAAAAATAAACAACCAAGTCAAGGAGTTAAAATTCATTCTTTGTCTATTCTTTCTGAGCAAGTTCCAAAGCTTAACATATATTATTTTTTACAAAGACCATGATGTTTCTTTCTGATCAAGTGAACTCCAATTCATCCTACAAGACCCACTTTAAAGCTCACGTAGTTTCTGAAACCTTGACTGATTCTTCTTGGAATTTCTCCCTACTCTGTTTTTCCCAAGTAATAAAAATTTCAACTCCTCGTTATATTCATTTTGGATTTTTTTTTTGGACATAAAAGAACTGGGAAGTATGTTATTCACTTATATTTATTGAATGAATGAACTAATGAGTGCTACCTTAACTAAGTAGCAGGTCAGGAAGAGAATTTTCAGTGGAAAACAAAGGAATATATTTAATTGTAACTAACATGCAAAATTTCCAAGTAAGAAACAGCTCAAGTAACCTTCAACTTTTATGTTTTAGAACAGATGAAAATGATAGAAGCCAGAGGCTTTATTTGGCCATTGCTGTTCATTCATTTGTTTTTGCAGTGCTGGGGATTAAACTCAACAAGTCTGGGCTACATGACAAGCTGAAGTTTTGTTAGAAAAAATAAAGTTTTGCTAACTAATATTTTATAAAAACAGATAGGATTTTCTCTTTGCCAACATTTGTCATAGGTAGTAAATTCCTGCAGAAAGTAATATCTCAGTTAATGAGGGCTATTACTTAAGCAATTTTGGTCTCATTTCTGATTAAGTAATATAGTTTGAAAACCTTTATAAGTAAACTTGATTCTCCAGAAAATCATGGCTACTATTTTAAGGTTGAGATATGTACTCCAAATGGTATTAAGATATTTTAAAATGCTGATTATCCCTGACACTGCATTTTTATTAATATAAGGGAAACCTAAAAGAAAAAGTTAATGTGGGGAGGGAGACAAGGCAGACAATCTGCTTTAAAAGGAAAAAAATAAATAAAGCTAGTCTTTAAAAAATTATTTTATAAAATATAAATAACTACACTATATTTAACATATTGTAAAATCATACTTTAACTAACTTTTATGAGTTCTATAAATCTTTGTTTCTAACTTTTTTTTAAGAACATACCCATACTCTAAATATCTAATTCCTCTACATTTCGTTTCTTATCTTCCTATATACATTTAGGGGATTTTTCTTTCATTTACTTTTCCTTTCCATCCCATATCTTTTTTTAATGTTATACTATTAGCTTCTAGTAGACCTTTTCAATTTTTCTGTTCTTGTTCCTTTTCAGTAGTTCCCCTTTCTTTCATTTTTTGCCTGTTTGCCTGCCTGTTTCTCATCATTTTAACTCTGTATTAGTTTACTATTTTTGCTGGAAAATAGCAATCTGGGCAAGAAAGCAAATAAAAAATCCCTACCACTATTATGTACTATGACCAAAGAAACATTAAGGTGAAAAGTTGCATCTCATGTACAATATATCAAATAAATGCAGATTTAAAATTAAGTTTCAGGTACTCCAAGCAACTAAAACAGATATTTCTAGTTTGATAGCTAGCCAGTGCTATCATCAGTTTTAAAAGTATTATTTTACAAGCCTTGAGGGTACCCTTCACTGTGCCTACAGTAAGTGATCAGATTTCTAGATATCAGACTATTTATTATCAAAGAAATTGTGAATTTAAGATAAACATGACCCAGCTTGCTATTTTCAGAGATATCATACCTAGCAGCTATTCTTTTGTTAGCCTAACAAACAAAAACCTCACTGATAATTATCTTTCCTCTGTTGGCAGAGAAGTTTTTTCATTGAAGAAGGGGTATATTTTACACAGTACCAGTAGAACACATATTCCTGAGATAGATTATAAATGACGAGTTTTAATTTATTTATTATAGGTATTCACCAGAGGATCTCAAGTTTAGTACATCTTCTGAATAAATTACATTAAATGGTCATCTGAAGGGGGTAAGGATAAAAGTTCTCTGATAAAACGGAACTTAAGGATTCCAGTTTCATGTTGCTTAAATTAGAAAACATTGATGACAGATTATATCAAGTCTGCCTAACTTCAAGATAGGGTCTTTGATATATTCTCAAGTATAGTTTCTTTACACACAAAAAGAAAAGGGGAAAAAAAAGTCTTCAAGAAATCTACCATAATTGACCAGATTTTGACCCATGACAAATGTGCTTATGCATACAGAACTATTTATCAATGGTTTAAATGATTTTAAAAGGGGTCTTCAAATTTTTTCTTTTTTAGAAATAAAAAAAAACTATCCTCAGTTGACATTCTTTCTGTATGTCTAAAAAGATAAAGAAATCACACTTCTATTTGGATTTGGTGAGGTGAATTAAGCAGATCTTCTGGTTATCCTTATTTGTTCCTTTAAGATGGTTCAAGATGAAACAATGCTATAAAATCCCTATAACTTTATAGAGCCCCATGACTGACTAAATAATAATTCAGAGAAAAACAACTATCTCCTCATAAAGAAAGAAGTCATTTGATTCCTGTAGCAGCCAGATTATAAGATGAATAAATGCCTGTAAAGTTTAGTAAAGGCATTTCAGTGACTTCATTTGAGTTCAGATACTTGTGGCGAGTAGCAGAAAAAGGGTGAGTGTCAGGTAAACTTTTCTAATGAAAGAATTACAGAGATTTCTGATGCATCGGCTGGACTGATCTTGGTTTCAGCTTTGAATCAAATCTGTTGGGCATAAAATTGGTTGATCCTAGGAGAAAGAAGATTCAAAAGAAGTAGAAGAACATAGAGCATCAAGTGACAATTAAGACTGCTTAAATGACAAAGAAGCATTTCTTCTAAAGTCAAAAATAGTCAGGTTGTCATTTGCCATACTTAATGGTCACTACTTAGAAATCTTTTAAAAAGTTCATATATTTTAAAGTAGAAGAATGTATGTGCTCCCAGATTTCAAATATTATTATTATAGTTATTATTATACTTATTTGCTCAATTTTATTTGATTTAATATCCATTAAAGGCTTTTCAAGTTATTAATGGAAAATAATTAAAACTCTTAACATCAACAATATTTAACAAATTGAGTAAATTATGGTGAGTTAATGAAGTGCTTAAATATCATCCTATTTGGAAGACCTTTGTGTTCTAACTTTATCTTTTTGATAACCATCACTCCCCTAGGAAATTTTCATAACTTTCTATAGTTTCTTTCTATATTTGCTCCCTTGTACCCATTCTCTGTGTGGAATAAAGCAATCTTTCTAAAATAAATGTAATGATGTCACTGCATTATCAAAAATACTCGAGTAGCTACCCACTGAGTGTGTGAGTTGTTTTGAATTATGGAAAAAGCTATTCAAATTGAGGAGTAGTCAATGCATAATTAAAATATATAGAAGGCTAGGGATGTTACTCATTGGTAGAACTCTTGCTTGGCATGCACAAGTCCCTGGGTTCAATCCTTGTACTACAAAACAAACAAACAAACAAACAAAATAGAAGCAGTACTATCTGGCTCAAGAGGAAATACAGAGAGTAGAACCCCATTTTTTAGTATTCAAAATAGGGCAGGTAGTCCCTAGGTTTTGGGGGTAATATGAAAATCAATGACAAGACAAAATGTATATGATTCTGATAATATAAATTTAAAATATTCAAAGCAAAACTTGGCAACTCTAAAGAAAAATGAACAAATTCAAGTCATTCTTTGGAAATTTTAATATACCTCTTTCAATAATTGAGTAGAGAATCAGTTAGAAAATGTAATACCACAGATTTAAATAATAGAATTAACAATTTATTTGCTTATTCATGTTGTCAAATGCATCTAACATTCCTTTTTCTCAGCATATGATTAACATAATTAATAGTTTCAAAATTTCTCCTAATGAAGATTAAAATAAGAATGAAATTATGGCATTTTCCAGTAAATAAATGGAACTGGAGACTATTATGAAGTGAAATAAGCCAATCTCCCAAACCCAACGGCCAAATATATCTCTGATATGCAGATGCTAACACATAGTAAGGGAGTGAGGATGGAAGAATAGAAATTCATGGATTAGACAAAGAGGAATGAAGGGAAGGGAGTGAGGGATGGGAATAGAAAAGATAGTAGAATAAATTAGGCATAACTTTCTTTTGTTCATAAATGAATACATGATCAATGTAACTCTACATTATGTACAAACACAAGAATGGAAAATTATATGCTATGGATATATGTCAAAATACACTCTACTGTCATATATATCTAAAAAGAACAAAATTTTTTTAAAAAAATGCTGCTTAAAATGTGATAATAAAAAGATTAATACATTAACTTTCTAAATGATTCCGAAAAGAGCTTTATAACTCTTAGGGAAAGGAGTTAGAGAGGCTGGCTTGTAATCCATTTCTTTTTGATTTCTAGGGGACACTCCCAGAACAAGAAAGAGGCAGGTAACCCAGTTAACCCTCAAATTATTATTATTTAAAAAAAAATTTGGAGTTGTAGATGGACAGCATTCCTTTATTTGTTTCATTTTTATGTGGTGCTAAGGATTGAACCTAGTGCCACAAATACTAAGCCAGTGCTCTGCCACTGAGCTCCAGCTCCAGCACCTAAACCTGAAATTATTAGAAAAATTCATTCAGTTTAAATATTCTTATCCTTGCACCCTATTCTTAACCTGAGCAAATTCGCTTGCCTTCTCTGTATCCTATTATCTCTAATAAAGTCTTTACCACATTTTATGATAATTGTCCTAAGGACACTGATATTACAGATAATTTACTATACTTTTAGTATCTGCAGTACTTAATAGTATCCCACACAGAGTAGATATTTAATAAATGTTGGATAAATTAATGTTGATAAAATCTTGTGTTCAAGATTGTATTTCATATTGTCAGTCTACATAGTTGAGACATTTTATGAATGAAAATACAATAGCTAAAATTATAGATTTAAATATCTCCTGAAACATTTACAACCTCATTTAATGTAGAATATTTTAATCAGTTGATTCTTATTAAAAAGAAGTTTGTAGGGGATGGGTAACATAAAGCTGGAATATGTCCTTAACATACATGAGAGACCCTGGATTTCATGCATGGCACTTGCCCCCCCTAAGAAAAAGGAAAAAGAGAAAAGTGAAACATGTACTTTACCAAAGTCAATTAGAGTTTTATAATCTCAGAACCTCTGTTCTGTCTCCAAATTTAAAGAAGCAAGAGAAAGAAGAAAATTAATATTAAGATTAGTAGTAGTAATAGTAACTTTGGATTTCGAATATATGACTAAGCATATGATGACAGTATGCAAAGTTAAGTGAATTATTTGAACTTTAAAAATAACATATATATGTAGTTGAAACAGTGGTAAAAGTCTTCCATTCTGATAAAATCATACATCCAAAGATTATATTTCCAATATAAATACATTACTTTTGTGATCGCTGTGTTGATAAATAATAAAGGCCTACATCCCAGTGTAGGTATCCCTCGTCCAAGTTCAAAAACATCAGACAATAGATGTTATGATTTTTTAATGTTTCTTTTAGAGCGCAATTCTTACTGTCAGAGCACCACTTTTTAAGGATTGTTATCTGGATGATTTATACAGATTTTCAGAACCTTATCCAATAATCTAAGCTTCCTTTTTCAATGAGTTCACAAATCGGATTTTACTTGTCAAGCAGTGAGAAAAGAAAATCAGAAGGGGTCAGTACTTTATATATGATTGATTTCCTTCTAGGAAATGGATGACATGATACATTACTGCAATAAGATACCCACATTTTTGTTATAAATCATAATCCGCAGCGTTTTCTCACCTAAAAATCATGTAAACTTCTTTTGCACAAATATCACAGCCATTTTCTAAAAAGACTACATGTATATAATTTTCAGTATTTTTTACCACTCTATTTTCCTTAATATATGTAAGTACAAATGAAGCAAAATAATTTCATTACATAGTATGTATAGTAGATACATGAAATGTCTGGCTCAGAAATTAAATTATAATGAAGGTATACTGTTACAGGGGATTCTATGAATAAAACTGGCTTGTATTCAACTATTCCTTTTATCCTTGTCCCTCATTCTTATCTCCTGAAAATTGTTTTGGGGTTATTGTGTGAAAGAATTTGATGTAACATATCTTCACATTTTATATATGCAATAGAATATTCTAGTTTTTCCACTTCTGTATGGGTAAATCAAAGAGATCCTATTAAGTGTACAATGAAGTTGTATGCTTTTATGATCATCTTTCTCTTGTCACCAGGATGCCTTCCATGCTAAAAAAAGGGGGGGGGTTAAATTAATATTTTATTATCATGTATAATTCTATACATAAATTTAAAAAATAAAAAAATACATATATGTTGATACTTATTTAAAAATTTAACAAAAAAACTACTAAATAAATAAAACATCAATTTACATTTATGTATCACATTCATTAAAAATATGTACAACATCAGTATTTGACTGTAAAATATCAGATTGTAGAATATTATCTTTTCAAAAGCTAAAATTCTAACCACTGTAAAGACTACCCAGTAATAGAAACTGAAAAATTATCAAAAGGCAATGAATATACAGCCACCTAATACCTTTGAGCATATTCATCAACAGATAAATGAAGATACAAGCCAATAAAATACTTCAATTAAAAATTTCCATGAAGTAGTTCATTAAAAATTTTTATTTATTTACTTTTTAACTACCCTTCTCTTCTCTTTTTTTTTCTCTTTTGGGTAGTACTACTTTCTGTACATGGCATGAAGCCAGGCAATATTTGCTTGCTTGCTTTCTAATTTTTCTTTGCAAATGCAAGTAAGGATCTATCTAACAATCACTTATAGTTTGATTAAAACCTATACATATCAAGATGCCATCTTGTATATTTGCATTTAAATCCTTTTATCTTTTATTGTGGGATAAAAGATTGCTTTTTGTTAAAAGAATAAATAGGTTAGGAAGATTTGGAAAACAGGCAAGGAAAAGTTCTTTGTAAATAATATAGAGCTATCTGTGATGAATTTTTTTTTTCATTTTTTGAAATGAAATAAAAGGAAATAAAAGATTGTGCATGGTACTATCATTTTTTCCTTTATGTTTTTAACTCCAAGTTTTGAAGATGTAAGGAAATCAAACCATTTCTTTGACATAGTTTGGCCCCAAATCATCATAACCACAAAGCCAAAAGACTGACTTTCATCTGCTTTGAGTCACCCTAAAACCTCCCACACAGACCAGGCAGCAGAGGTAATGAATACAGAGCTGCTGCTCATGATAAAGAATGGATAATGGCTAGTGTGATGCCTTACCTAATCATACAGGATTATGTGAAATGGAATATCCAGATATCAAATTTGTGCTGTCAATTTGCTACTAAGGTGATGTGGTACTAAAGCCATTCCTTTTGCAAAATAAGAAGACTGGACAGTGAAGTAGCTACTAAGGAACAGTTTTAGTTGTTAAGGTTGTAAGAGGTTTAAGTTCGATCTTTGTGATAATGACTGAAATACTACAGAATGTTAGGGAAATTCATTAAATGGGGGAAAGGACTAAACTAAAACCAAAACCATGTTTTGGTATGAAAAAACAATAGTAATCAAAATAAATTGTTTTACATTTATGCCGAATGGCCTTGTAGCACAATAATGATTATGTCACTATTTTTTTCAGATTAACTTTGCTACAAATTTTTAATTATAGCTATAAATCTAAATATTCAGCTCTTGTAATTTACTTTTTTTTTTAATATTCACTTAGTTCCTTGTATTTTCTAGGCACCAAATTATATAGTGGGAATAAAAACAATAAAGCAATCCCTGTTTCCATGAGGCTTACAATCTTGCCAATTAGGAAAACAAGACAAATGTCTAGCAAAGAAACTGAGGGCACAACATACACACTCTCTTCTCTCTCTTTTTAAATGAAAATAAATATATAAGATAATCGATCTCAGACCTACAGTTAGCTAAGGCTTCAATAAGTAAATGTTAGAACTGATTCTTAAAGAAGCAGCAGTTATCCAGAAGAAAGGGAATGAAGAATTAGGACTTAAAAGCAAAAGAAACAGGAAATAACTCGCCTCAGAACTGAGATACTATGAAAAATTTAAGGGACTGATCAACTGGAAAACAATTCAAGAAGAATCCTGAGACAATGAGGTTACTGAAGTAAGAGTGACATCTGAGTGAGTCCAAAAGAGTTCCAGAATATTAAACTAAAGAGTTGGGAATCTTGCTTGTAATATGGAAACAACTACATATTAGGAGCCAGATGAAATCATTTATGTGACATATGCTGGTAGCTTAGTTACACTACAAAGTTGAGAGAGAACTGGATAGAACTGAGAAATATGTAACACATACAACTTAGTGAATTATTAGTGATTAACAGGATACAGGAGGGAGAGAGGAGTTGGAGATGGCTTTCTGACTTAGGAAAATGCCAGGTGCTATGGTATTTACTAAGAGAAAAAAAAAGAAGCATATTGGTAGGGTTCCAGTTTTAATTTTTCATTCTGTTGATTTCTGGCAGGGGGCACTAGGAGAACATTAGAAACTATTAGTTTTATCTTGTTTTCTGTTTCTGAAGATCTTAGGTAGGTAATTGAATATACAGGTCTAAGGCTAAGGAGAAAGATATCCGCTAAGGCACATAATTGAGATATAACATGTTATGTCAAATGGAGTTATCAGATGGAAAAGAGGATCAACAAGAAATCCAAAATTTGTGATATGAGCTGATTAAGCAAAGATTAAGAAAAATATAGATAAGACATAACTGAACAAGTAGGCAGAAAACCAAGACAACATATAAGCATGACACAGAGAGAACATTTTAAGAGACCACTCAACAAAGTCAAATGTAACAGTGTAAACATGTACAGTATTTTAAAAAAAGTAATTCACTGTGACTGTTAAAGTTTAATCCTCAATTGTATTTCTTGATATTTAATCATGAAAAATGCTGGTTTGCCTTTCCAGAGAGAAAAATTAACAGGCAGTATATAAAAAAGAAGGAAGGAAGGAATAGAATATGACAGATTAGTCCTCTTGAATATTTCAAAGAAGTTAAAAGAACAAAGTAGATCTATATAGAAAAGATGATATAGCTCAGTTGGTAGGTGCTTGCCTAGCATTCACAAGGCCCTGGGGTTCAATCCCCAGCACCATCAAAAAAAAAAAAAAAAAAAGAAAAAGAAAAAGATGAAGAAATATTAAGTATAAAAGTGCCCATAATAGAACACTATAACATAATGACAAGCAGTTATTTTTAAATGTACTTCTCTATATGTTTAGCTATAACATAGAGAAAAAATTTACAAGAGTATAATCCAAACTTACATACAATAGTTATATAAAAAAGTTAGTATTCAGTTGGGTATGTGATCAAGGAGGCCTTTTACTTGATCTATATTACTCAATTTTTTTCTCCAGATAATTGAATGATTCTATGTATATTTGTATAATTAAAAGCACATTTTAAAAATTATCAAATATATTTTTAAATAGATCAAATAAGGCCAAGCCCCGTGGGGCATGCCTGTAATCCCAGAGGCTTGGGAGGCTGAGACAGGAGGATCACCAGTTCAAAGTCAGTCTCAGCAGAAGCCAGGTCGTAAGCAACTCAGTGAGACCCTGTTTCTAAATAAAATACAAAATAGGCCTGGGGATGTGGCTCAGTGGTTGAGTGCCCCTGAGTTCAATCCCCAGTACCCACCCCCGAAAAAAAAGATTAAATAAAATTGATAGAAAAGTATCCATTTAAAATTAATAGGTCTTTAATATGTTTACAAAGAATAGATAGGGAGAAATGAAGAAAACAAAAATAAAATATATTGAATTGATTATACCTGGGAAGAAAAGCCATATATGAATATAAACACAAAAATTAAAAAAAAATTTTCTGGTAATAAACAGAAAAAAAAAACAATGGGTAGTTTTTCACGATAGAAAAAAGATAAAAATATTCTCAGGAAATCTGGTTGCTTACTCATGTTTTATTAAAAAAAATTAAAGGTCAATGTTATAGATTGGATAATTAGAAATATCCCTCATGTTTTGGAATCATGGTCCCCACTACAATAAGGTTCAGAGGCAGGCTTTCAGACAATAATGACAATGGTAACATTATCAGTGGATTAACCCACTTAATGGATTAATAATTTGAATAGACTACCAGGTGGTAATTTTAGGCAGGTAGAGCATGGCTGGATAAAGTAGGTCACTGGGGGGTATGCCCTTGGGATCTTTATCTATCCTTGGCCCCTTCTTTTTTCTCTTTTTGCTTCCTGGCTGCCATAGCTGAGCAGATTTCCTATTCTGCCATATTTGGCCTCACTTCAAGCCCAGAGCAATGGAGTTGGCCAACCATGAATTAAGCCTCTAAAACCATGATCTCAAATAACCTTTTTCTCCTCTAAGTTCTTCTTGTCAGTATTTTGGTCACAGCAATGAAAAACTGACTAACATAGAAATTGGTACCAAGAAATGAGGTCCTATTTCTGTGACTAACCTGACCATGTAGTTCATATGCCTTTGGTAGTGGTTTAAGGACTTTGGAAGGGTTTGGAGATGCAGAATAGAGAAGCCTTAGAATATTATAAATGGAGCTCAAATGGTGATTCTGGTAGGAACTCAGAGGACCAGAATGCCAAATGGTATATAAACAGTAAAGACTGTGCTCAGGAGGTTTCAGACAGGAATTATGATTCTATAGTGAATTACACTAGAGGCCATTTGTGCAGCATCTTGGCAAAGAACTTGTCTACATTTTGCCCACATCCTGAGATTTTTCTGTAAGGCTAAATTTAAAGGAAATGGACTAATTAATCTGGTAGAGAAAAATTTCAAGGTAGAACAGCATTCTGGCAATGGCATGAGTATTGCTTGCAGCTTTTAGTCAGCTTTAGTGTGATAATCAGGAGCAAAAGGCATACAGGAAAGATTTTTTAAACTTGCAGTTTGGCCTGAAAAGTACATGTGATTGCTGAAGATTGCCACTACTGAACAGAAGCTAACTACTTTGTATGGACAATAGAAAAGATGTCTTGATGGCATCTCAGGAATCAACAAGATCACACCCATTGCAGGTTCTAGGGTGTTAAAATGTAAACTGTTTAACAAGACCCCAGGGGTACCCCATTTACACAGGAATACCTAGGAAGTTTTTACACAGAATACCTAGGAAGTTTCCTCAGGATTCCTTTCACAGTGCTTGGCCATTCAAGTGCTTGGATGCTGTAGCAGCCATGGTCCAAATGGGCCTGGCTACTGTGCCAGCTAATGATAGACTTTGACATCTATCATGTGATGCTGGTTTTATAGGAATGCAAGATGCTGAAGTTAGGGAGTCACAAAGTTTCCACTGAGATTCCAACAGAAAACCTATGATGTCAGGGAAAGTGTGTCAGGGCCGAATCCCTGTAGGCAGCATCTGAGAGGGCAATGTCTGAAGCAGGGAAAGTAATGCTAAAGCTGCATGGAGACACCAGGATTAAGAGATGCCAGGAATATGGAACATCTGCTGAGAAAAACGACAGGAAGTGAGCAGAACCAGACAAAGAAAGAGGCCACATGGGCTGCAATCAGTAAGGTCAAAGGGGCAGAGCTGTCCAATTCCTTTGGTGTCCATATCACACTAGTACAAGTGATGTCCCAGATCCCAAATGCAAAGCTGCAGTATCTAATGTTTTTTCTGGCTGTCTGGTGTTGGTTTGGTCCCATTCCTTCTTTCTATGCCAACATTCCTCCCTTTTAAAATGAAAATGTTCATTCTGTGTCATTATATATTGGGCATATATAATTTGCCTTTTATTTTTACAGAGACAATTAAAAGTTATTTGTCTTTGGTACTGGAGGGGCCTTTGGATTTAGGCTTTGAACAATGCTGGAATTGTTATAAGAACTCTGAGAGATCAACTGAAAGCATTTTGCACTGTGAGATGGAAAAGAGCTTTTGCAGACCAGGGGTAAAATGTTATGGTTTGTGTCTAGAAATATTCCCTGAAAAACTCATGTTTTGGAAGTATGGTCCCCAATACAACAAAGTTCAGAGAACTGTAACCCCAGAAGTGAGTTAATCCATTTGATGAATTGATAATTTCAATGCACTGCTAGTTGGTAACTGTAGATAGGTGGGGCATGGCTAGATGAAGTAAGTCACTGGGGGTGTGTTCTTGGGGATTATATTTTGTTCCTGGCACCCTGATTTATCTCTGTATCCTGGCTCTCATGAGCTGAACAACTATCATCAATCAAGCTCTTCCATCATGATGTTCTGTCTCACCTCAGGTTCACAGCAATGGAGTGAGCTGACCACAAATTCAATTCTGAAACTCTGAACCCAAAATAAACTTTTCTTCTTTTAAGTTTTCCTGTCAGGTATTTGGGTCACAGCCACAAAACTCTTACTTACACAGTCATGGTATTAATGTGGCACCACAAAATTTGTTATCTGTTATAAAGTTTAAGGGACATCAAGGGCAAGGCCTGAGTAGCAGGAATATTTAATTAAGAAATTGAACTAGAAAATTATATGTGAAAGATCTAAACAATATTTTAAAGCTAATAACCCAGTCAGTAAAAAGGAAAGAGAATAAAGAGTTTTCAAAATGTCTTAAGAGTCATAGTATATAATGACAGACATTGGAAGCATTCGAACAAATGGTCTGCAAGGGTTCTGATGGTGGGAATATATAGGATAGCGTTTCCTGTATATTTCCAGGGAGTAAAAGGTGCCCTGTTTCCGACGGCTGGAATATTCTGCAGTTTTTCCCTGGCACTCTTAGGATAACCAATGCATGCTTAGCCAGAACACATATCTAACCAAACAAAAAATTTTTACATTATAACCTGCTGTAACCTACTTGACGATATAATAAACAATAATGTACAGTGACCGAATGTAACCTATTAGTATAAATAAAGTTGGCAGCTTGGATGAGGAGCCATTCTGCCTTTGTGCCTTGCTTCTGCCTCCTTTTGATTTCTTTACAATGATCTAACTGCCAGATTAAAAATATTCAGAAAAACCTTCTTTCTGGTAAGTACTACTATGAACTATAATTCTGAGCCAGTGCATAATATGAGCAAGAACAAAAGTATGCATTAGTGTTGGTCATGATGTTTAGATAAGGGTATATATTCATTGTTGGAAATTAAGCACACTATCAGAAGTTCATACCGTGACTCACTGAAATTCTACATGTAAGTGGTAATGAGTGATAGGGCACAGTTTTATTTTAAATATTCTAGAATTCTTTTTTAAAGCATTATCATAGTTTGGATATTGTTTGTGTTCTCCAAAGGCCTATATGCTAAAAGCTAGTGTAGTGGCAGGGAGGTGGTGGAACCTTTCTGAAATGGGACACAGTGAAAAGTTTTTACATCCCATCCTCAGAAGGGATTAATGTAGTTATTTCAGAATCCTGGTTAGTTTCTGAAAGAGTGAGTTTTATTAAAAAATAAATAAAAAGTAAAAATTCCTGGCCCCTAAATCCCTCTGACTTCTAATCTTACTCTGTGATCTATCCCTTTTGTATATACTGCCACCATGAGACAATTTGCTACATGATATAATACAGCCAAAAGGCACTCAACCAGAGCTGAACATATTATGGCATCATGCTCTTGAACTGAGAGCTATAAAAGCTTTTCTTTATAAAATTACCATCCATGGGTATTTCGTTATGGCAATAGAACAATGGACTAATACAAGTATTAAAAAATTGGCATTAATTGGGAAAAGTGTATAAGTAAAAATCTCTTGGAATCCCAGTGGCTCAGAAGGCTGAGGCAAGAGAATTACAAGTTCAAAGCCAGCCTCAGCAACTTGGCAAGGCCTTAAGCAAGTTAAACTCTCAGTATCTAAATAAAAAATATAAAAAAGGCTTGGGAATGTGGCTCAGTGGTTAAGTGCCCTTGGGTTCAATTCCTGATACCAAAAAAAAAAAAAAAGTCTCTTTTGGAACTAGATGGATGGCATTAAGGATGTCCCTAATGCCTCTAATCAATGCAGGAAACCAAATACCTCTTTTTAAAAATTTTTTATTTATATATGACAACAGAATGCATTATAATTCTTATTACACATATAGAGCACAATTTTTCATATCTCTGGTTGTATATTCACACCAATTCGTGTCTTCATACCTTTACTTTGGACAATAAGAATCATCACATTCCACCATCATTAATAACCCCATGCCTCCCCCATGCCTCCCTACCTCTTGGTGGCCAGTTACTTCTGGAAAACATCTTAGAAGGAAGATGTGTGAAAACTAGTTATATCTTCCTAAAGAAGATAATATTCTTTAGGAATATAATATTAAATATTAAACATTTAATATTCTTGATGACCACAGCAAAAACTTAAAATAGTTACTCATTTTAAACAGACACTGCTGTATTTCTGAATTATCTGCACTAGCTGACTCACCTAGAAGATTACCAAAATTTGCATCCTGGTCCAAAGTTACTCCTGTAAGAGGACTGATCAGATTCTGATAAAAGGATGATGAACCTTAGGCTTGGGACAGTCCCAGTAAACAACTTTGAACCACAGAAAATCATCTGCACCCTTTAATGGACAATGTATATGATAACTGCATTTCACCAGGAGTTAGAAGTCATAGCATGAGCGCAAAAAATGAAGAGGTTGGGAATTCAAAGGCATTAATCATAGATAGCTACATAGACAGCATTTCATTTGACAGCTTGACATGCTTTGTCACACCCATTTACATTATGCTAGAAACTCAAATATAGTTTTGTATTAACAGTGCTCACCTTAAGAGTTCCATTTGTAGAAAAGGCAAATTCCTCCTTTGATGTATCCTACAGGTTGCCTTTTGAGGATCAGAAGAGAATAACCAACTTCGATCATTTGAACAAGGAGCATCAACCAACACCTACAACAGAGAAAGGCAAACAAGGCAAATATGCTGGCAGGCAAGAAGTATTTAGAAAAGCTACATAACAAACAGTAAGTAAAAAAAATTTTCTTTGGAATAAAAAATATATGTGATAAGTTCTTTATAATCTTTTCTCATTAATATGTTTCAAAATTTTTTCCTATGTGGTTTCAGTATTTGGGTTTTGTTTGGGGAAATGCAAGATGGGAGTCTTCTTAAAGTCTACTAATGTCTATTAATGACATTTAATATTCTTGATGACCACAGCAAAAACTTAAAATAGTTACTCATTTTAAACAGACACTGCTATATTTCTGAATTCTCTGCACTTATTTTTAAGAACATTTCAATTTCAGTTTACTGAAATAACCTTTTTTTCTTCAATTCTCATACTCTGATATGTTACTCTTATATTAAAGCTGTACAGTAGACATGTCTATGGATTAACTCAAATAATATCTGATCTTCTCCTGCGTATTCTTCAGGTACCTGCAAATATAAAACATTCTATAATCCCCAAACCCAATGTTACTGTTTTCTGTGAACTTTGTTGACCATCAAATTAAAAGTGCACCCATGTTCACTTTATCAAAATTTCCCAGAGTGCTGAGAAAATGTACTGGGCTATATCTGGGAACAGAAGGAAAATCACAATAACAAAGCAACTAAATTTTGGTATTGGGAGTCTATCAGTTTGTCATAATGTAATAAAAGTACCTTGTCAAATGTTTCAGGCTGAGCATCTCCTATTTCTCTGCCATCTGATTCAGACACTTTAATTACATTTATCAAAGGTTGTGGGATGAAAGATTCTAATGTCTGCCTCAGCCATCTCAGTCTCAGTCTATCGTATTCATTACAATGAAGATACCCTAAATATAAAAGATTAAAAAGTTTCACATGAAGGCAATGTAATTGTTAAATTCTTACTTTTCAGTAAATAAATTTCAGAACAATAATTTTATCATAATTATATAGAAACTTGGCTCAGAGATAAAAATTATAATTATCTTGTACTTTAAAAACAGAAATACATACACGTACACTATGATAGTCATACCTATATACCCTTTCAGAAGTTCTAATATTTATTCAATCAAGTTTAATTTGGGGGTAGGGTGAAAATCTAGAGAATTATGAATTCCTAAAGATGAGCTATACAACAATACCTCAGACACCGTTCTTACAGCAAAGCACTAGCTGTCTCAAGAATAAACAACATATTTTAATATTGGATAGATATGTATTCATCCATGGTACAAGCTATTAATTTTAAATGGCTGCTAGAGGGCTGCTGTGGATCCCCACCTAGCCTGACTGAGTCAGGGACACCTGGGAAAAATGTTATAGACTCTATAACGAGGAAGACAAATTATTTTGAGTTTGGAAATTTTAGGGAAGTTACTTAGCTCTTTAAGAGTTTCAGTTTCTTTGTTCTAGAATGGGGATTATCTAAGTATCTTATAGAGTGGCTGTTATGATTAAGTACAACAGACATTGAGAACAAGATGATGGCTAAGATGCTCATTGATCCTCTCCTCTCTGAGACACCACAGCTATCCACAGATCAAACTACCTCACAAGAACTAAGGAAGGCAGGTGAGAGAATACAATGTCTGGTTTTAGTATAAAAATAAAAATAAAAGATGCAAATAAGAAGTCAGGAAAGAATAACCCATGTCACCACTCCCATAACACCAAGCAGTATGGCATAGAAAGAGACACTGCCCACTTGGGGGAGTGAGAAAGAATTAAGCGAGACCTTAGACTTGAAACCAGGACCACTATTCTGAAATACAGTGCCTCATAGAGTCCCATAGTTCCTGTCCACAGGCAGTACTTACAGACTAAGCCTCTAGATATTCCTTAGCCAAGTAGCTGATTGCCTCCACTATTTTTCTGCCAACATGGGGCAGCAGAGTGAGAAGCAATACTCTGCCAACCGGGGAACTGGGCAGGAAAGTGAGCTTAGACTTGCACTGGAGCTCAGAGCCAAGACTGCCATGATGGAGCCCGAAGTCCATGTTCTCAGTATACAACTTGTAGATGAAGCTTCTACACCTGTCTGACATCAAGTGAAGACCTATACTTGAAAAGCCAGCCTCTATCTCAGAGCAAAGCCTGTCCAAGGAAGGGACATGCCTTTGTCCTTGGAAAAACCCACAGAGCACTCCTAGGCACATTCCCACCCTGCTAAGTTGTTTATCTACAGGAGAGATCTGCTGCGCCAGGTGTTCCTGACTCAGTCAGGCTAGGTGGGGATCCACAGCAGCCCCCTAGCAGCCACCAATCAGTATGAGACAGAGAAATACCTGGGATGCCAGATAACCCTCCCTGCAGTTTATGGTTGGGAAACCATGTAGTTCAGCATATACACCCCTCTTGGCTTAAACCAATCAGTTCAAATGAACCCCCCTTTTGTACTGACCAATCACCCCTACCCAACTTGTTCCTGTCAGTGAACGTGCTAATCATGTTTTAGAGTTGTTATTTGATTTTCCTGCGGTGTGTGATGATTTGCTATGATGTATGTGAAGTCCCTGCCCTCTCCAAAGAATGTATAAAACTGCTGCAAACCCTGGGCTCGGGGCCTCTCAGCGTCACCAGTTGCTGTGTGTGTGCGCGCAGAGGACCGAGCTAGCTCACAATAAACACCTCTTTGCTGCTCACATCGATCTTTGGTCTCTGTTGGTCTTTGGGGGTCCCAAATTCGAGCACAACATACTCCGGTAGGACAGACTTGTATTTCAGCATGCATCACTGCCAAATTCTGTATAGGTCTGGTATACATCCTTGAGTCAGCACTGGTCTTTTCAGCTGCGAGACTCAAGTGTGAACAGCTTAGCACAGCCTGGGCAAGTAAGGAAATTATCTTTACCACCCTTCCCCAAAACTTGGGCAGCATAGCAAGGAGCAACACTCATTCCATTGGTGAGTAAAACAGGAAAGTGAGCATAGGACTGCCTTGGAATTCAGTGCCAGGCTGATGATGCCTAACACTGGGTAGATTCTAATGGTCCCTGTTCTCAAGCAGTGCCTTAGAATGGAGTATCTGTACCTGTTCTGGTACCATAGTGAAAAAACAGCCTCTACCTCAGAGCAAAGCCTGTCCAAGGAAGGAACATGACCTTTGTCCTTGAAAAGACCCACAGAGCACTCCTAGGCACATTCCCACACTGCTAAGTTGTTTATCTACAAATGATAGGAGAGATCTCCTGCGCCAGGTGTCCCTGCCTCAATCAGGCTAGGTGGGGACCCATAGCAACCCCCTAGCAGCCACCAATCAGCATGAGACAGGGAAATACTTGGGATACCAGATAACCCTCCCAGTAGTTTATGGTGTTGGGAAACCATGTAGTTCAGCACATACACCCCTCTTGGCTTAAACCAATCAGTTCAAATGAATCCCCCTCTTGTAGTAACCAATCACCCCTACCTAACCTGTTCCTGCCAGTAAATGTGCTAATCCTGTTTTAGAGTTGTTATTTGATTTTCCCGCGGTGTGTGATGATTTGCTAAGAGATGCTATGATGTATGTGGGGGTCCCTACCTTCTCCAAAGAGCGTATAAAACTGCTGCAAACCTTGGGCTCGGGGTCTCTCAGCGTCACCAGTTGCTGTGTGCGTGTGGAGGACCGAGCTAGCTAGCCATAAACACCTCTTTGCTGTTTACATTGATCTTGGTCTCTGGTGGTCTTTTGGGGGTCCCAAAACATAACAATAGTATATGAGACTTCTATTTCAGTCAGCATTACCTATGGCTGGGGGTAAAGTCTTGGCAGACAGACTATACTAGTGTAGGTACCTGTGCTGTATTGGTCTTGGTGGGCTCAGAGTATGACTCAGTGTTTCAGTGTTGATGCCATGAGACTCCCCACTCCATTCCTCCCCGACAGTATAACACAAAGAGCAACTGTCCACTTTGGGCAAGAAGAGAGAGGCAGGCATTCAAGTTGTTGAATAAGATCCTAGAGCCAGTCCTTCTGTGATAATGCCAGAACCCAGAAGAATCCTGCAGTATCTGATCTAAGGTTTGTGACTAGATGAAGCATCTGGGTCTACCCCAGTCCCAGATGGAGGCTTGCAGACTTTCCTATTTAGTCACTTTCCAGCTCATTTAGCCAAATACCTACTGTGGATGTGGGGCAAAAGTAGGCTTGGGGACCCCTCTAGCCTTGAAATAGCAACAACTTGTAGCAAACCTGGACTTAGAATGCCATCTAGTGATGAAACTGCAGAAAGGCCCACAGGCTTAGAGAAAATAAGCAGACTGCTTTTAATTTTTAGGGGGGCAGGCCCAAAGAAAGCCAGATTATGAAAACTAGAATAAACACCTAATCCTCTAACACAGAGACTATATTATATGCTAACAAATGTCAAGAACTTTCAGAGAATCAATGGTCTCATTTATCTGATAAAATAAGGCACCAGGAACTGACCATATATTAATCAGTATCTGTGAACTCTTAGAATTCAATGAACTTCAATAAAACAATAAAATCATTCAGTGCTGTAACAAAGAATCTTAACAAATTGAATTTTAAAGAAATTGAACAGAAATCCTGTGATGGAAGGTATCACTAGCAGAATAGAACAGAAGAAAAATAATCAGTAGGCTAGGAGACAGGTTATTTCAAAATACATAGTTGATGTATTTTATAAAGTTGCTTTCTGAGGGAGGGCTGATTAGGGTTGCTAGTCTGTCATACGAAGGGAAACAGAAGCCCTAATCATTGCTACATCCCTTACCTTTCCATCTACCATCCAATCTTTACACATAGTACATGCACACGATATATAACTGACCTAATTTTTGAAACATGGAATTATATAACTGACTTAATTTTTGAAACATGGAATTATAGTAAAAAATATTTTAATCACAGGTAAAAAATCCAGAACAGCATAAGTAATAACTTTAGCTTTAGTTAAGATTCTCAATTCAGCATTTTAAAATAGTTCCCAGCTAAAATATAGCTTAATGCTACATTATTATTTTGCTTAAATGTATATTTTATTTTAAATGGTCTTAGGTTGGTTGAACTTCTAAAAACATAAAGTGTCAAGTGGCATGTTTCCACATGTATATATATTAATATATATTAATTACATTGAGACAATTTCAATTTATGTCAAAATTTCATTTAACCAGGAAAGAAAGTAAAAAAATTCCTGAAAACATTACTGAGGCTTTAGTTTCTATACATGGCAGCCTTTGGGATCACACAAAGGAAGTGAAATGGGTAGCTTCATTCATTTATTTTTGTATATCTAACTTAAGAGAAAAAAAATCCTGCCTTATTTCTAGTTCTGTCAATTATGCTCTGGTAATTATGACTGATTCCCATTTTCCTGTCAGTGTAAAAACTGGAATACTAAAAGTGCTAAAAAGGCTAGTGATAAGTTTCTCTGTACATGGAAATAATAGTATAAATTCATAAAAGAACAAATGGCAACATTACATTTATTAACTTATTGATATTAGATTAGAATACTTTTGAGAGTACAACCACTTTAAGGTTCTGACTTACCAAGTACTTATTATGAACTAGGTACAGAGTTAGTTGCCGCAGACATAAAGATAAATAAGAACCCCTTCCTACACTTAACTACAATCAGCAGTGGAATGTCACTGGGAAACCCTGAAATAGTCAATACCACAATGGTGAAACCTTGGATTCAGACCTGAGCTTTGCCAATTACCTTAGACAATTAACAGTTAACTTTTGTCTCTGTTTCATCTATAATTTAGGGCTCATAATCACCAACTCACAGCATTGTAGAATTGTGAGACAGTATATTGGGCACAGTCACATTGTTGTTCTAAGCCCTAAGACTTTAGGAGATGTTTATACAGAGATATAAGTTGTTTGCTTATCAAAGCATATTTGAAAAGCATAGATTTATGAAATGTGAATAACATAGTTCATGGCACAATGACTAAAATGGTCATTCTTTTTATTACTGCTCCAAAGAGGACACACCTAATGCAGGGAACACAAAGAAGGCTTTTTGGGGAAGTTGATTCCTGAGGAAAAACTTGAAGAAAAGGAGTTAGCAGAGGAAGAAGTGCAAAGTAGTACCAGTAGAATGTGCAAAAAAAACCACAAAAAAACAAAAAAACAAAAAACCTAGAGATATGAAGGAGCAGGAAGGACAGCAAAAGAAATTAAACAAAGAAAGGAGTCGTCCTGATTTTCTCTACTAGGAAAGGCTAACCAGAGGTCAGATATCACAGACAGTGAGGAGAATTTCACTCCAGGAGAGACACAGCCCTCAGCAAGAAAGCTGACCATCCTATTCCACCAAGGATAGTTCATATGTTAATGCTTTCCTGTTTAGAATCATAGCTGGTTACCTCTTTTCTATTAAAAAAGCAGGGCACTACAGAGGCTGGGATCACAAAACAAAATGGTCAGTTCATCACTGTGCTAACAGGTTGGAGCAGCTGGACCAACAGAAAAGTGGACTCATTTTTTCAACTGGCCTAAAATATGAGCTTTTTAATTGTTCAAAGTTGTAAGCCTCTTTTTCAAGAATAATGACCAGTACTAATCTAAAAAACTTTGGTGTGTAAACTGCACACCTAGTACAGCCAACATTTAAAGTTTTGAATATGAAAGCTTTGATTAGCATTGCTTCTGCATTCCAAATTCCAGCACTATGGTTAACCTAATTTGGGCTTTAAGCATCAGCATGAAGACATCTGTACTTTTTAGTGAACCACTATCATTAGTGAACTTACATGAAAAGCTTCTTTACTTGGAACACTGCCTACAGTTCACTTGGTATAAAAACAGGAAGATTTTTCCCCACTTCAAACTCCTAGAATATACCAGTTCGCCTTTGGGTTCCTAATCAAATCAACTTCACTACCACAAATATGTAAAATATTTATATCCTACTAATGAGGAAAATTCAAAATTAAAATACTCTCTCTTCAAAATGGTTCCCAAATTTCAAGTTTCTCTTCCCTCTTTTATAATATTAAAAATTCTGTATTAAGAATTCATAAGGATAACCTTATAACAGTCAATATAAAAATATTGCCAAAGAACATAGAATGGAAGTAAAAACAAATACTCCATATAATATGTGATTCTTATAGGTAGCAGAAGAACATGAGTAGTAGAAACTTGAAGTTATGGGGACAATTCCATAGACTAAGCCTATGCTTTCTTTTATAAAGCAATTCACTCAAGGTCATTCTGGCCCTGCTCTGGATTAAGTCAGTAGGATATGTTACTTTACTTGCAAACAACCCTTATCCTCATTGCTTTTCTCTCTGGGTAGAGGAATGATCATCCAAAGATTCTTTCCATAAGAAAAACACAATTTACCTTGAAAATGAACTATTGTGATCTTTACATAGAACAAAGATTCCAAGACTTAGGAAGATAAGATACTTAAAAACAAAGCCCAACAACCATAAAATATGTACAAACAAGTTCCAATAACACTTGGTCAAAGTGATTAAGAGCTGCCTTTAGATCTTTAACATGCTATTTTAATTTCATTATAATAGTAAAATTCCCCATCCCCCTGGGTTTCTCTTGGGTACCTGTGGGTAAAATCATGTGCAGTAAGGACTGTGGGAGGCCAACCTTACATGTGACTGAGTTACACTCCCTGGCTGGGTGCTGAGGCGCTCATTTGCAGAAATGTGGCAGAACTTTTCTCACCCTTCTTGGGTGCGAGGGTCGGTGTCTCGTGCATGGGTGTCTGGCTACAGCCCCATGGGTGAAACTACGCTCACCTGTTCTTTTGTAATATAATCCTTTGCCCTGTTTAGGATAGAATCTTCCATGGAAGTGCCTTGTGTGTGTCTCATTCTCTTACTGTGCCCTTGGGTGTGGCCTACTCAGGTGTCAGTCAACCTGCTGACAGTGAACATCATGAAGATACTCAGCCCCCTGAAACCTGACCCCTTGCCTCATTTAAATAACGTTTCCTTGATAAAAGGGGTCAGCGCGTGCTCTCACTCTCTTTCTGTGGACCCTTAAGGTCAGAGGAGCTGTCACAGTGACCCTAAAGAAAAAGGTATTTGTGTCTCTAGTGTGGTTATTTCATGCAGCCCAGTTAGCCCAGTTTATCTGGAGTGACCCCTGAGCCTTTTAGTTTCGAGAACTGAAACCCAGCAAAGGACTCAATAATCTGATGCAATCTGTCAATCAAAAGTTAAGAGGTGGCACCTGGGTGGAACACTCTAGAAACTTCCCTAAGACCACAGTAGACTAGGGAATAAAGGGAGAGCAATCTTGCTCTCCTCTTTGAGATGACTCACCCTTTCCCTTGAGGGTTTTTTCCTTTCTTTCCTAATAAAATTTGCTGTTATAATACATTTCATGCCTTGTTTAAAATCTTCTCATAAGAACATAATGTAATCTCCTGGATTCCCCAGAAGACCACCAGTAACAATTCCATAAAATTTTGTTCCAAATCATAAAAATAAGGTAATGTATAAAACAATCTTGTCTATTGTGATTTCTTACACTAAAATATAGCAAGTTTCAGTAACAGAACTTTAACTAGAACTCTAAAACACACAGTATTTTCTGTTAAATATACAGCTAATATGAGATAAAAGAATTTTAAAAAAAAGGTAGAAAGCAAACATAAAGAAAGTATAAGTAAATATAATCTTAAATTTTCATATGCTTTTCCAGGTCTGTCACCGCCACATTTCTGGGAAGTCTTAAATCTACCTTGTGCATTGTTAACTAATGACCAATAAATAGTTAAGGCAGAGAAAGAGAGAGAGATATGCATTTTGAGGAACCTGAAATTTAGGAGGCTTTACAGTGTTATCCACTGATCAGATAATGAAGGTCATGTCAGTCTAACAATTCTGAGAATGACCAAATTACTACAAACCACCTTAAGATAACTAAAAAGATACTATCCTTACAGACTTCCCCATAACCACACCTCACCAATTTTCTTTTAAGTGGAGAGTTGGGAACCCCAAAGTATACTTCTCACTTTCAAAGATGGCCTGACTTCTCTCTTAAATGTGTATTCTTTGCTTTCCTAAATAAATATCTGTCTATATTGACTGGCATGTGCTGCAGTTCTTCTCCAACACATAAGACAAGAATCCTTCTGGCCCTGAGTCAAGTTCCTCCATATCTCTGAGAAACCCTTGGACCCACTTCCAGAGATATCACTTCTGCTGTGACAAGATAGATTTGAACCAATGCCAAGTACAGCTGGATCCTTATTTCTCACAAAAAAAAATTTTTTTTAAAGGATTAGAATGATTATTATTATATTTTTTTTTTTTTAGAGAGACAGAGAGAGAGAATTTTTTAATATTTATTTTTTTAGTTGTCGGTGAACACAACATCTTTGTTTGTATGTGGTGCTGAGGAGCGAACCCGGGCCGCATGCATGCCAGGCGAGCGTGCTACCGCTTTAGCCACATCCCCAGCCCCACAAAAATTTTTTAAAACATATTTTAACAGGGAATGATCTCAAAGGAAGAAATACACTGGCAGTCTTCAAATTGGAATATGCATGCCCTGGGGTATACATGCCAGTTTTCTAAGGAATAAGGAGACTAGAATAATTTCAAAAGAATCAGTTTTCAGATCAACTTCCTAAAGGAGAAAAAAAATCCTCCAGTGGGGACTCTCCTTTCACATGGCAATTCACCAATTTTACAAATGAAAAAGTAAGGTTCCCAATCATCCAGAATCATAAAGCAAACTGTACCAGGATTTAGATACCTCCAGAAAATATAAATGAATACATATATACACATATATATATGTGTATATAGGTATATATATATATATATATATATATATATATATATATACACACACACACACACACAATATATATATACACACACACACACACACACACATATAAAATATACTTCAAATAAAACTCAAACAGAACTGATGCTGAACTCTATCTTATCCAGCAATAAGTAATATTTATCCAGGGAATCTGAATTCATTTTTTAAAGTATCATCTATTTCATTAAGAAAATATTAACTGATGGAGATCTGGCTCAGTGGTAGAGAGTTTGCCTAGCACGTGTGAGGCTCTGGGTTCAATCCCCAGCATCACAAAAGGAAAAAAAAGAACAAAAAGAAAAAGGAAGAAGAAGATAATAAATGACTCACTGATCAGTATTTATAAAACTGTGTATCACTTTTGCACTAGTAATAATAGTAGTGATGAAGTCATTTCAAAAGAACTTATTGCTTTGGCCCATACTTGCCACATGTGGCTATGAGCACTTGAAATGTAGTTAGTTCAAACAGAAATGTGCTCTCTGTAAAATAACCAATTTCAAAGACTTGTAAAAAATAAGAATGTAAAATACCTCAGTAGACATTTTTATTTTGATCATATGTTGATAACAACTTTGAATAACATTCAATTAATTTCACCTGTTTCTATATTTTCCTGATGACTATTCAAATATTTTAAATTAATATGTATTCCATAATTGTTATGGTTTAGATATGTGGTATTCCCCCAAAACTCTTGTGTAAATACAAGAAAATTCAGATGTGAAATGAGTAGGTTATGAGAACCTTTAATCAGTGCATTAATCCACTTGGGAGGATTTAAATGGGTGGTGACTATATACATGTAGGGTATTGCTAGAGGATGTAGACCACTGGGGGTATGCCTTCAGGGTATATATTTTGTTCCTGGTGAGTGAGGCTCTCTCTGCTTCTGGATTATTATGCCCTAAACTGTTTTTCTCCTTTACATCCTTTTACCTTGATATTCTGCCTCATCTTGGTCACAGAGCAATAAAGTTGGAAGTCCATGAACTGAGACCTCTGAAACTGTGTGCACCAAATAAACTTTTCCCTCTCTAAAAGTGTTCTTGTCAGATCTTTTGGTCATAGCAGTAAAAAAGCTGACTAAAAAAAATATTATATTTCTGTTAGACAGGTACAGTAAAATAATTTTAAATGCACATGTTTTGTTGCAGAAATGTATGAAGTGATTTTAATACAAGATTTTCAAGTACAGTAGTAGAGCACCTACTTAGCACACACACAAAAAAAGAAAAAGTAAACAACAAAATTTTAAAAAGCCTGTGTCACTGGCTAATAGCACTCATATTCATATCTGGTAGATTTGTGTTCAAAAAATGTTAAAATTTTGTTTCCAATTATCTGTTAGGGTTAGGAAGCTGGAAAAAGTGCTATTTACACTGCATCATTCAGCTAATGTTTCCAGTCTTGTCTACAGTGGTTTTCAAGTTTCTTAAGTTTGCAAACTCAATCTTACATTTCTTCCCATATACTTTCAAAGAATTTTTTAACATACAGATATGAAACAATTGTTAATCAAGGAAATAAAAGTACACTACCTGGCCAAGCACATTGTAGCAGCGCTAATGATTTACCTCCAGGAGCAGCACATAGATCTAGAGCCTTCTCCCCATCCTGTAATTCCAGAGCTAGTACTGGAAGAAGAGAAGCAGCATTCAGGAGATAGTATTTTTTCAGGTTACCAAACTGGTGTCTTTCTGAAGGTAAACGGTCTGTAGTTCTGCTGAGGTAACACTTTAGTGATTTAGGACAGCAGGGTAAAGATCCTTGAAAGAGTTGGTGATAGCCCTTCAAATATAAATCCATTTCCAGTTCAAAAGGATAATTGAATCGATTGAGGAGGACAGCATATTGCCACAATGATGGAGATATCAATACATCCCTAGAAACAGAAAACAAAAGATTGTTAATATGAAACACATTAATACCATTTTATATTATCAATGGGGTGACCATTGTTCTAAGTTTATACTTATCTCTGATTTTCAGAGACAGGATCAGTCTTTCTGACTTTTCCTTTTGCCTCATGAAGACCTGATATGATTCCATCAGCTCATGTTATGAAACAATCTTTATTTAAAGTTTTTATTTTTACTGTAGCTTTTTTTTAAAATTAATTTTGATCATTAAAATACAATACTGAGTTTTTTGTGCCCCCCGCTTTAAGTTCTACACAAGGGAAGTATAGTTTTAACTTTCCCTACAGAATATCTTGCCAAAAAATATGGCCTGCCTTTACAGGCAATGATAGTCAAAAATCTATTTTGCCTTTAGTCAAAATAGATTTTTGACCATCACTACGTGCACAAGAAAGTGTTTCACTTAGAGACAAAATTTAAAACAAGAGACTGTTAATATTGAAGGGAAAGGTACCATCATATTGTTTAAAGAAATTAGTATTAAAGTTTTATATGATTAGGATAAAAGGTGTGAAAAGCTAATTACAGTGAACTCTACAGGAATGGAGTTAATGAGGTGATGAGTGGCTCAGAAGATTCAGATCCAAAGATGATTTAAAATTCACTCACGGACTGATGGTACAAGCTTTTCCCCCAGTATCTTTACTTTCTTGAATTTGTATTTGGCCCAACAAGTAGATCTCTTGAAAATCACAATCTCACATCAACTGATAGATGATATAACGATAAATAATTAATTTACTAGATGACCTTTCTGAGTTATTTGGGAGCCTCATTCAACATGGTCAATTAAATAAATTCCAGCTGCTACTCACCCTGGAGTTGACTATGTGAGGAATGGTTGGATTGAAATCTAACACCTGCGACTCAAGCATGCCAGGTGAATTTCAACTTAGGCCTGTTATATGGAACTGCTTTCCATTTTCAGTGCCTCATATTTGTCATGGATGGTATACAACTGAATCCTGGCATATCTGTTTCAGCTGTTTTGGAAGATGACCATCTCCTACTTAAGACAAGGATTTGCAAAGTTCACTGTGCACCAAGAGTTTGATTAAAAAAAAAAAAAAAAAAGACGACCACCACTGAGCCCAACCTGGATTCAGTAGGTCTGAAACAAAACCTGAAATCTCCATTTCTAACAAATTTGCATTTCTAACAAGTGTTTGGGTAAAACTGATGACCTTGATCCTCAGAATCACACTTGGGTAACTACTGCTTTAAAATAGAATCCAAAAGGATATCTGTGAATATAACTCTTGTGATTAAAGTCCATCCTTAATCTTACCCTTCATGCTGGATGAAAATATACCCAGTCCGAGTCACTTGTAACAGAGAAATAGTCAGAACCAATTTAATGTATACAGATTGGAATGACTTGGCTTAAGTCATGTGCCTACCTCTTAGCTAACAAAAGGCGGACACTCTTAACTGATTAATATCAGATAAGGCAAATCTCTATTTATTATTCTTTTTTCTTCAAAACGTTCAAATCAACTTGTGGATATATATTCCTTCAATATAATTTTAAAATCAATTGTTCAGTTAATAGTAACTTTGACTAGGATTAAATTAAATGCATTAGATTTGGAGAGAATTAACACGTTAGGCTTTTATTCAAGCCAGCTTGATTTTATATCATATTTCTGCTTGCTAGCAACACCACCTTGGGTAAGTTGCATTTAGTATTTAGTCTTTCCAACCCTGAACAAAATTTCTTCACTTATTCACATTTTATTTCAGATAAAAGTAAAAGTTATTAATTCTGAATATTTCCTTTTGAACATATTAAGAGGACTGTTGGTTTAGAAACACTATTGACTTTTGTATATTATCTAGTACGTTAATTGGAAGAAATGAGAAAGAAAGTTGCAGGGCAATACAACAACATAGGTATGACAGAGAATAGTGCATTTGGGGAATCAGAAGCCTAATATGGCAGAAAATTATATGGACCAAGTAGCATGGGACAGCATTTTTAAATTTTATGTTGTGAATGATGCGAAATCACTGGAAGATAGGAGAAGTTTGTCAGATTTTAAAACTGCACTATGGCAGTGAAGTAAAATTTTCAAAAATTATCCTCATTCATGACAAAACTAAGCCTTGACTAAAACAAAATTCTGATCCCTGATGACTTACACCAACAGAACTATTTTAGCTTTTTGGAACAAGATTCTTTAGCTTTTACCAAACTCAGTATATACTGTTCCCTCCACCTATGATCCTTCCTCCCTCATCTACCTGTTCTCTCCTCAGGGAACTTTATCTACAAGGAAGTCTTTTCACCTAACATCTAATTAATCTGCTCCACTTTGCCCTGATCATATTATTAATCAAAGTTATTGATCAGATACTTAAATGTACATTTTGCAATTTTACCTCAAATAATCATCACAATATTGAGACTTTCAGTGATAAGGCTACTTACCCAAGGTGGTGTTGCTAGCAAGCAGAAATATGATATAAAATCAAGCTGGCTTGAATAAAAGCCTAACGTGAGTGGTTTCCGAAGTAATACCCTAGTGTAGCAGCACTAGTGGTACACAAAGAGAAATTTCCACCCCAACTCTCCAGGTTTGAGTGGTCTTGAGCTCCTTGAATTCGACCTATTGTCTACAACAATGGGAATAGCTTACTATAACCTGCCCCTAGCACCAGCTGTCTCAGGACCATCTCAATGAAAGACTACAGAAGCTATCCAGGATGGTGCTTCCTATGCCTGAGAAAGCACACCTCTGTGTTACAATAGGTCTCAGAGCTCTCCACGCACCCACTTGCTGTGGTCCTATCTCTATCGCCGCATAATACAGACTCACACTGTCGTGCTTGTCCTAGGTGGGCTACTAACCTGAATCTGGAAGAGCAGTTACTACTTGGCAGGCAGAGGTTGAGGCTCAGGCCCGGGAAACAATATATGGGGATCCAGAAGTTGAGAGAAGATGTGATACATGGTGGGAATATTGGTCTTCTTTTATTTGGAGGTTGGTAACAGCCTCTCTAGCCTGCCACCTGCCAGTTCCATTTAGCCTCCTGGGTTTTTTCCATAGGCCCTTTAATATGCAGGCCAAAGAAAGAAGGGACACTACCAACAGGTTATATCAGTGGGCATATGCTCACAAGCAGGTATTTATGACCTTGAGTACTTACATTGAAACAGTATTCATGACCTTACTACATACTGACCATAACAGCAGATTCATGGCCGTGGTTACACACACACACACACACACACACACACACACACACACACAAATATATATAACAAAGCCTACCAGAAGACTCAGTGAGGGAACCTAACTAGATAATCATTTTGGGCCTGCCCCAACACTACTCTACCCCAAAATTTTTATGAATAGAAAAATAGCATTAGAAGACTCTAGAAGACAGCAGTCAGGTACTACATGTCACAGCTTTTCTTAAGATTCTTGATTGTGGAGTCTGAAGCTGCTCTATTTACTGATATCCAAAGTTAGAAGATCAAGTACATCAGCAGCCAGCAGATTTGGGACCCACAAGATCAGTGATCTAAAAATATTTTGTTAGTACAGTCATCGACTGATTTTGAAAAACTATACACATTTTAAGTTGACATAAAACCCTTCACCATATGCTTATGGGTGCAAATTCTATATATTAAAAAAAATAACCAACATTTTAAAATACAAATTAAACCACTATTTTGTAGGGATATGTGGTGCTGGGGATTGAATCCAGGGCCTCTCACGTGCTAAACAAGTGCTCTACCACCATACTTATGCCACCTTTTAAAATGTATCCAGTGAGCTAGGGATGTGTAGCTCATCAGTTCAGTACTTGTAGAATGTATAGGAGGCACTAGGTTGGATTACCCACACCAAAAACATGAAAATGTCAAAAATATATGTCTGTGGAACCAAAACATTAGAGTGATTTTGATAACTATTAGTGATGGGAGCTATGACTGAATTATGGATTTCTCTGAGCCATCTCAAGGCAAAGGTGTTGCTCTTCTAAGAATTCTCAGTGATTCCCAATGATTAGAGATAGCTCAGTAACCTGCTGACACCCTGCTCAAAGAGAAGTCTGTGTTCCATGGAATTAATTTATTGGTTCAAACAGCCCCAGGTTCAAATGCAGCTGTTTAGAGGTGGAAAAGATATCAGTGTGACTAAATAGCCTTGAAGCGCTAAATGCTGGGAGGAGGAAGAAATACTGGAGCAAGTTGATAAGCCTCCAATTAGGCTATTTTCCCCACAGCTTCACTTGTGTACCTTGAAGTTTTTTCTCACAATAAATCCCTTTGATGTTCTTGCCTATAAAATAAAGCACAGAGGCTCTCAATCATTGTTAGAGGTCAGAACCTACATGACTGACTCGCCCACTGAGTCCCGCTATCTACTTATAATTGAGTCTTTTCTTTATTTCTTGTATTTCTTATTTCTAATCGTTTCATAGCCCAAACTTGGGAAAACTGAGTAAGTTACACAGGTTGTGTTCATTTAAAATTCATACACTAACTCTTCTTTAACAGGCACAAGTTTTATATTCTTATTTTTCCTTTTATTTATATTCCACTTCTCCATGTAACTTTATTCTAATATATTTTTATGCATGAAAACTTTTTTTTTTTTAAATCACCCTATCATACTTTTTTGGAACACACAAACACATATATATTAAATTTCTCTGTGGTATTCAAATAACTTTGGGATTCAGCTGTCAAAAATATCATTAGTATAAAATCGGCCAAAATAACTTATAATTTTGATAGTTATTAAACATAAGAAGTAAAAATTAATAGGAACTATAATGAAATGAGCTTTTGTTTTCATATACCTATAGATGAATATTACTTCTTGCTAGGATAAGTCAGAGTTCAATATCAGTTTTATTCTTATTTTGTATTATTATAAGAGTTGAGAAAAACCTTCACTTATATAAGTACATGAGAATTAAATATTTTGCTATAGCAATGTCTCCCACTTTGAATTCTTCCTGAGTTATACCCCCAAATCACTTAGTGATCCATTGATCCATCATCAAAAATATTTTATATGAATCATTAGCTGACAACTGAACTGGGACTCCTTTACTTTTGTTGAAAGCAAAACTTTGAAACTACCTGATTTGTCGAAAAATTTGCCACTAACTTTCTAAACACATGACATGGAGGTGTCTTTTGTTGTTTATTTTTTGTGGTGCTGGAGATGGAACCCAAGGTCTTGCACATGGTAGGCAAACATACTACCATTGAGCAACATCCCCAGTCCCATCATGGAGGTTTGGTGTCCTGGAGAAATGCAATAAAAGTCAGAATGGTGAAAGTGTGTTTTTCTTTGTGAAAATGAGGAAAAGAGAATTGTAGAAAGGCAAGCTGACAAAGGAGAATACCTGCTTAAGTACAGAGGGGAGGTGAGCAATTTTCTGAAAGGACACACATGGAAACTGGCAATTTGGAAGCTGACTGCTATAACTTGCTCATTCCTGCAGACCCTTGCAAAAGTCTGGATCAGGCTTCACTGCTAGTTTTACCTCCAATGTGGTAAGTCAGCATTTTCTTCTTGCTAACAAACATTAATTTTCTAAATACATAGTGTGCATCAACGATATGCTAGGCACATCTGTTTACTGATGATGATATAAAATTAGCTTATGTTTAAATTTCTAAGGAACAAAAGAAAATGTTAAGTAAAGATAACTAAAAGACAAATATTATAAGTAAAACTATGGCACAAGAGTTACTGATCTTTGAGAAAGTCAATGAAATTATACTAAGGCCTTTTAGCCCAAGTCACACTGCCTGATTAACTACTTCCTTTTAGCCCAAGTCACACTGCCTGATTAACTACTTCCCCAGCTGGTTTATATGGGGACCACAACTTTATTTTCTGTCTCCCTGACTAAATGTCCAGTACCTAACCCCCTGAGTCAATGTACAGAATTAGAATTTTATACATGGACCACTCAACTAATTGCTTTTGTTATTATTGGTGTTGGGAATTTTACCTAGGGCCTCATGAATGTGAAGTATGTGCTCTATCTTCACATGAAGCATAATTTTTATTTTAACAAAAGTCAAACATTTAAAAAATTAAATCTGTTAGGTTAAAATCTCGAAAATTGTATATTTGGAAAATGCTTAGTATTTGATAGTATGATTTTTCATTTAACTTTTCTGTGACATTATACTTTTCTTTTATTCTCCACTCAAATTTTCTAATTTAAAATGAGAACAAGAATTTTATCTAGAAATGGCTAAGAACAATTGGCATAACCCTATAGATTACAGAAGAAAATTTAAATTTCCGTTGTTAAAAAATAGAAATTCCTCATTTCAGTGCTATTATTATCCACTAGAGGGTGCTCATAAGATCATTTTAAATGTGTGGTCAGAAAATAAATTAATTTATGGAAATGCATCTAAGTATATTTAATTTTTATTCTACAGAAATTCTAATAATGAGGGCTGGGGTGGTGACTCAGTGGCAGAGCGCTTGCCTTGCATATGTGAGGCACTAGGTTTGATCCTAGCACCACATTAAAAACAAACAAAGATATTGTGTCCATGTATAGCTAAAAAATATTTTTAAAAAAAGAAATTCTAATAATGAATTGATGACGTTATTTTTGTTAGGTGAGGTTTCTTCCTATTTCTCATACAAGGGCAATTTATGGCAGTTTTGTTATCCAGAGTACCTCAGAAAGGAAATTATGGGTGAGGATTTGTATTTCCAGTGAAGATGACAAAAGTCTAAAAATACTGGCTATAACGAGTCCCCCATATAACTGAAATGCATACACTTCCAAGGATGAGACCCCAGACCCTTCATCGCAGCACAAATAGTAGAAGAAAAAACATGGGATTATTAAGTCACAGGCCTGGATCTGTCCTAAGTGTGAACATCCAGCAATGAATTGTTTTAACTTCTGAATTTAAAAGGGGCTAAAAATTACTGTAAGGATTTGAAAAAAATTAAGGTTGAAAGTATTTGTAAAACTAAGCTAGAACAAAATAGAAATCTGAATACTAGTTGTTTTCTCTCTTCCCTAACCATCCACCTCTATAGCCTCTTCACAAATTCTGGTGATATTAACTAGGTATATAATTTCCCTTTCTTTTTATATGTGAACTATGAGTCATTGATACCAGAGTGAAATGTTTGGGCTTTATTTTCAATAAAATGCACATAAAACTTTCAAAGTTCATAAAGATTTCCAATTAATCCTTCCCTCGTAAGTCTATTTGGGGGCAGAATATATATACAGTGCATTTATGTATCATAAGTGCACAGCAGTGCTTGGGGCATAAATAAATCCTCACTAAATTGTGAATAAGTAATTGCTTGTCCAAGATATTGTTTTTTCCTTGTCATTTAAAAAGTATACAAATTAGAAAACTTTTAACAATAAAGTATTGACAGTAAAAAAGTTATATCAAGTTAAATGCAATGAAAACACAAAGGGGAAAGATTGATGAAGCTGTTAATAAAATAAAATAATGCTAATATATATTGAGAGCTTATTATATGTCATTCAATATTCTGAGAATTTTGTTCATGTGTGTGCATAAATTTCCTGTCTCAAGTGACTATATGAAATATATATGTTTTTTCATGTTTTCCAAAAGAAAACAGTGAAATATAGAGATGTTTAATAACTTACCTGAGGTCAAGTGCTACAAGATGCTGAAATGGGATGTGAATACACATTCTTAACCAGAAGGAAAAGGAAGGGCATTCCTACTAGAAGGAACAGTATATCCAGTACCAAAATCATGAAGGAGCCTCCTTATGCTCCTTGGACGTGAAAACATTTTTGGTTCAAATGTAACATTACAGCGAGAGAGGAAGCAAAGGTGTGTACCTTCGGAGTGATAAAATATAATATGGTAATACTGAAAAGCAGCATGGCAGAGTGAATATGCTCTTCTAAAAGTGAATCATGTATTCTTCAGCAAGTTATTTAACTTCTGTATGCCTCATCTTGCCGATCTATAAATGGAAAGAACTACCTTAAGAGTGTAAAATGGAAAGAACTACCTTAAGAGTGAAATTATTTCTAAAGTACCATAAAAGTGGTTGCTAAAATAAGAAGGTGGGAGACTCAGCTATAATATGCCAGGTAAAAAATGATGAAGGCCTGATTAAATAGAAGCTGTAGCATTGAAAAGGATGTCCAAATTAAGAAATTTCTCAGGAGGAAGCAGCAACCTTTGGTAACTATTTTAGATTTTGACAGAGAAAGGGTAATGGTGTTTGGTAGTACATAGTTACAGAGTCACCAAGACCACTCTCATTTCTGACACAAACTGTAATTTCAGGGATCCCCAAGACCATTCTTAAGTTTGTTTATTCATTAGAAGAGCATGTAGAACTCACTGGAAGCTTTTAAACTCATAGTTACCATCTTTTACTGAAAAAGCATATAGATTAAAATCAGTTATAGGAAAAGATTGATGGTACAGAGTCCACAAAAGTTCAAAGCATGAAACTTCTAGTTATCTTCTGCACTGGAAACATGGACAAGGCTAACTTTTTTCCTGGCAACAATGTGTAACAATATGCACAGAAATACTTCCAAACAGAGATGCTCATCTAAGCCCTTATATCAATTTCTGATGTTGTTTTGTGTTTTCTACTGCCTATTAAATTTGTGTGTGTGTGTGTGTGTGTGTGTGTGTGTGTGTATGGTGCTGGGGATAGAACCCAGGGTCTTACGCATGCCAGGTAAACACTCTACCACTAAGCCACATCCCCAGCCCTGGTGTCCAGTTTTAATTAAAGCATAGCTGACTGCTCATACTGCTTTCAGTCTCCAGCTCCTCTGGAGGCTGAGCTTACAGCTGTGGTCTGTACTCCTATAAATTACGTTGTTAAGACTATTAAGTATGGCCCAAGATTCTAGCTAAACAAAGATATTCTTAACAGATACATTTCAAGCACTTAGAGATTATCTCCCCAGAGCTGTGGAAATGCCAGAATTGCTTTTAAGTAAGGTTCACTATTTACTACAAAGGTACTGAAGGTGTAGAGGAAAAAGGAGGTACCTGGACTGAAAGTAATATCTTCAACTGAGATAGAATATGCAAGTAACAAAGATAACACAGGTTTAGAAGAGAAAAACAACATGCTTTTGAGTTTGCTGAATATGACAACTTAGTTGCTAGAAAACACTTAGAAGTATGAGGCTAAATCTTGGAAAGAATTGCATAGTTTGAGATGATAGCACATTGATTAAAATCTACACTCATGTCCCGAATAGACTTTCTTGAAAGACAATATGCAGGCAACATAGAGAGCAAAAACTGAACCAGGGTAAACTTCAGCTTTAAAGAACTTCTCAGAGGGACTTGGCATGAAAGGTCATTACAAACCAGTAAAATTAAATACTAAATCTTTACCACTATTATAGGAAACTAAAGATACTGTGTAAATTATTTTCTAGATAGGAAAAAAAGCATTCCATTTCCCCCAGATGTAAAGACTACAAGAACAATATTATTTCTTGCAAATAAACAATTATAAAACAAAAATATGTGATTCTCTTCTTACTTCCTGTGCTATCTTCCATGTTCAAACTACTTTCTGAGAAAACCTTTATTTTGTCTACTGCAAATTTAGCACATGTTTATGCAAAACTTAACTTACCATGAAAACTGAACAAAAAGGTAGATGAAGCAGAAGGCACAGCTAATTAAATGTGTTTGTGGTTCACTGCTCATGTTGTTTAGGTTCAAATAATAATTTATAAGTCTGTCTGAACACACTAAAGAGAAAAATAACTTATTATAAGGAACGAGTAGCCAGATTACTAAAAGTCAGCCAACAGAAGACATCTAAAAATCTTTTTTTTTTTAAATCATCCAAGTATGCCTATTACATCCCAGGTATGAAATGCAGACTAAAGGTTAGCAGGAGGAAGTCTTGAGTCCGAGAACCTCAGCACAAATCCCAATTCTGCTACTTAAACTGAGTGAATTGGGACATGTTATTTAAACTCTGCAGTACCATCAGATGAAGAATGAAAAACAAATCTCATAGGTTTAAGGATCACTTTTGTCAGTATTGTCTGGCATATAATAAGCATGCAAGATGCCTGCATATTCCATGTGATTACCTTTGTATACCAGAAGCCTAATGAATTGATTATAATCGTCACTGGTCATTCTTTATTCTCGGAAATACACATTTTGAAATCCAGTTTTGAAATAAAAACAAATATATACTACATTTTCATATTATACTGATTCCTAAATAGCTTAATTTGTTTAAAACTTATATTAGAATGCCAGATTATTATCTCATTAGCCATGACTTAATCTTTGTTTAAAAAAAATGCTTAAAGCTGTCCTTTGTAAAGAAGATATACTTATTAATTCAAGAAAAGGTGAAATAAGACAACATGAGAAACCACTGCCTGAATCAAGTTCCAGATATTATCCACAGCCTTGAATAATAATAATAATAATAATTATTATTATTATTATTTTTTCCCTTTTCCCCTTAGCTGAAAATGTCTGGTTCCTTAATCCAAAGTAATTTCTCCAAGATACCAAGACTTGGCATTTTCTCAGGCTTTCACTGCAAAACACGGTACTCCTGTCTATTTTTATTATGATACTTACCAAATTAGCAGTGTACATAGCTATAACCATGCCTCTCACCTCATTCCCCCTAAGAACACTAGACTATATGCAAATGGAATATAATGACTATCTTACTCTTTGTATTCTTGGGGCATTAAATATACAGTATGAGGCACTCAGAATTAACCCATAGAACAACATCCTGGTCAACAGCAAAGCTCACCAAAGATATAAACCAAGTTTTCTCATTTCCTTTTATGCATTAAATGTTTGCCTTTATAATACATTTAAAGAATCTGTATTTATATATGCACATGTGTATGTATGTTCAAAACAGAGCTAACCACAGACATAACAGGGAAGAAATAAAACTACTGAATAAATTGACTTTTCCTGAGATAAAGCAGTGTTGACTTCAAAGTTTTAACGTTCTTATGTTACAGTATAACTAATTTTGTAGGTGGTCCTATTTCCTGGATCAATTCAATTGTTCAAGATATGGGCATATTAATTTTTACTTACTACTGCTACAAAATTTTTTTTCACTGCTTTTCATTATCTATTTCCTCTTGGTTCTTCCTTTCTATGTCCCAGTAGGAGAGTGCAACCAGGTTTAAATTTCTTTATCTTTTATTCTCACTTCATCCCTCACCCAAAAAGGTATACTGCATATTTTACTTCCACTGCTCAATCATAAAGTATCAAGAGATGAATTATACTAACCTCACTGTATTCCAGGAATCTTCAAGTTCTTTGGAATACTGTTTTTCAAAATGATCCAACACAACTTTGCAAATCTGTTTTGCAAGCTTCCCCTGTGATTTTCCTTTCAACTACGACAAGAAAAAGGTGCTGACACATATTAAAGATACTACAAATTTATTAAACCTCGATATTAACACAATCTTTTTTACTGTCTAAAAATAAGAACACTTTATCTTTATATAATTATTAGTTCTTGTAGGGGGAGCAATATATGAGTTATAACAATATATGAGTTGTAAACCGTGTTACTGATAAATTTACCTATTTATGCTAAAGGAGTGTTTCCCCAAGTAATTGTAATCCAATCATGAAGCAAATGTTAAAGCTGAATCTAATTGTGCTAAACAAATTATGTCTAAAGGACAAAATTAGTTTTTAAAAGCCATCACAGATGTTAGCATCAAGGGGAACTTCGTGAAAGGTACATAAAAACTCTGTACTCATTGCAATTTTCCCGTACACTTAGAATTAATCCAAAATAAGAACAAAAATGTCCCTTTTGTTTTTTCTGGAAACTCTGCAATTGTTTCGTTTATTCGTAGAGGGCCAAGTAAAAAATGTAACACTGTCTAGGCGTCCGGATACAGCAGTGACATAGAAGACAGTTTCAGCACTATAGGAGCTTACACTATACTGGGAACTTGACGTGAGCAAGTATTAGAAGTCTGCAGATTACTCGGAAGGGACGTCCTCTCCGAAGACCTTGGGAGCGAACAGGGAATGTTTAAGTGCAAAAGTCACGCACTGAATATTACCAGGATTCTAGACAAGGAACCAAAAAACCCGAATATCGCAAAGGGACCGCCAAAGGTGAAGTTCCCACATCCCAGCCCCCTCCCTCGCCTCCTTGGTAGTGTACAGTCTGGTTCAGCCAGAGGCGCCCAACAGGGCTCAAGGGCCTCACCCGAGTCAGCATTATCCTGCAGGGAGTTTACAGAAAAGAGTCAGCAACACTCCACATGAAAAAGCTTCCAGCCAAATGAAAAAACAGCCAGATTTCCGGTTAGCCAAAACCCTTAATGTCCTCACGTTTCCCGTTTAAATTCTCGCGATATTACACATATCGCCTGCACTTTCAAAATCTCGCCAACAAGGTTAGCTCCCGCGAGAGTCACACCTGAAATTGCTCTGCACTTGGTTGGCTGGGGCAGGGAAGAATTCTGCGCTGACGCCCAGGGGCGTGACCCGGCCGTGGGAGAGACCTTGGGCGACTGGTATTTAGGAAATAGTTTAACCTGCTAAACCGTCTTTGTGGGTGGGCTGAATCTCTGTCACTATTGGGTTATGTTTTGTAAACGCTTTTATCCTTAGGGGCGAAGTTAGCTACTGAATTAAATTTGATGACTCCGTTAACTCGTGAAATAGTTTTTTCCCAGGATGACCTATGCGAATAATCTCTCCATTTTAGAAAAGGACATGTAAAAAGATTAAATTGAAATACGCGTGTAAGGCGCTTAGCACAGAGACTAGTCGACATAAATGCCCACGTGTTGGGTGCTGTTCTGTATTAGTACCACTATCATGATCATTGTGGTTATCTTGTTCTGATATCAAATGCCTGAGGACCAAAGTGATCCTCCATACAAGACTCGCCACTCATTTTTACAAGAATGGAGTTTACAAGTAAGGTGTTATTACACCCATTCTGGTAGAAATAGTTTATTTACTCCATTGGTGTACACTTTCATTATTCTCTTGTAGCAACAATCAGCAATTTATCAGGGAGAAAATAGCGTGGTCTCTGATATTTAATAAGAATTATTATTTTGAGTATAAGCAGTAAGTCCGTTAGTACAACTAATGCAATTTGAACCTTAATATATTTAAATTATATTACATATATTAAATAATATATTTAAACAAGTTTCCCAGCAATCTAAAAATACATCTATTAGAATTTAGGTTTGTTAAAATATGGTTTTCAGAAGTTAATACCTTTTTTTTGAGAATTTTTTTAATATTTATTTTTTAGTTTTCGGTGGACACAACATTTTTATTTTATTTTTATGTGGTGCTGAGGAACGAACCCAGCGCCTCACACATGCCAGGCGAGCGTGCTACCACTTGAGCCATATCCCCAGCCCCAGTTAATACCCTTTATTGGATATTTGGGGGAGTCACATTTACCTTTCAATATACTTGCAGAGATTCCACATTATTTTCCTATATTCTTTACAGAATGTTACAACTAATCAGTTAATACATGAGTATTATATTTGAAATGTAGAAATATAAAAGATTTAAGATAATAAGAATTGAATATGCTGTATATCTATTAGGGAAACACTGATATACCTGAAAAGAGGACATTCTATCATTTTGTGACAGCATGGTTCTATTTTCTGAGTTAAAATGAACATTTTTTTTTCTGCACTTCTGATAATCCAATTTATAAGTGTGTATTTAGTTTGGATATGTTTTCAAATCTTATTAGCTATTTTTTAAAATGACCTCTCATGCTCATTTATCTGTCTTAATATTACATTTATATTAGTGATGTTAACCATGTCACCTGTGACCAATGCTAGAGAAATGTGCAAGTTGTTGTAATCTTCAACTTCTAAGTAAGTACTTTTCCAATTTTTCTTAAAAGTATTTAACTTTAGCCGGGCACAGTGGTGCATGCCTGTAATCCCTGTGGCTCAGAAGATTGAGACAGGAGAATCAAGAGTTCAAAGACAGCCTCAGCAGAAAGCCAGGTGCCAAACAACTGAGACTCTGTCTCTACAAAAAATATGACTGGGGATGTGGCTCAGTGATTGAGTGCCCCCCAGTTGAGTTCAACCCCTAGTAAACCCCCCAATAATTTAAATATGAAATAACTTTAAATTTTTATGCAGTAGCCATTGTTTGTTATTGAATCCATTACAAAGATATAAATTTCTTCCAAGAGAAGGAAGCCAATTCTGTTTCATCCACCTTCTATTTATAGTTTGATCTTTAATATTAAAGTCCCTTTCCAAGACCCAATATTTGTGTATCATGAAAATGTTAATTCATTTACCTTCTACCCCAAATAGCTACTGAATAATAAACAAAATCCCACATTGACTAACAGAAACTACTAGAAAAAGACTTGTTTAAAGTCACTAAAAACACACTAGGAAATTGAGCTGAAAAAATACCAGAAATTACATTATTTTATTAATGATACTGTTAGATAACTAATCCATATTATTTATAAGGACTTAACTCTAGGCAGGAAAATAACTTTTATCTAACTAAGCATTTTTTATCATTAAATCAATTTCTGAATAAGTGTACTTTTTGGACTATCTCCTATACTGGCTGCTTTATGAATTTTCATGTTTACATAAAACATGTCTCAATCCTTCCTATTAATATAGAGGTGAGGAAAGGCACGATAGTAAAACAATCTGACATTAAGAAAACCCTTAGTTACTTAAAATGTAAGGCAGAAAAACACAGGCGCCTGTGACCAATGCTAAAGAGCATAATTATAGGAATCTTCAATGTCTACTGAAGATTCTTATTAGTTTAGGACTCCAAAGTGGTGTGTATAAACTCTAGCAGCCAATCCACTGCAACTGGGGTGTAAATATAATGACTTCTCTTTTTATTAAGTTTTATCTAATATTTCTAATTTCCTTTTTGAGGGGAAATAAATATAAATAAAATGCATTTTTAAATAGTGCATCAGAAATGTATGTAACTGATAAAGGTTGGAATATGTATCCTCAAAATTTATGTTGAAGCTCTAATTCCTGATATTTGGGAATGTAACTGTATTTGGAGATGAGGCCTTTTAAAAGATGATTAAGTTAAAATGAGGTTGGAAGGCTGGATCCTAATCCAATCTTACTGGTGTTATAAAAAGAGAAAAAATGGACAAACTGAGAGACACTAGGGGCAAGAGTACTGAGAAAAGGCCATGTGAGGACACAGCAAGTTGGCTGTTACCTATAAGGCAGGCAAGAGGCCTTAGGAAAAAGGAAACTTGTCCACAATATGGACCTTGATCTCCCTACTCTAGGACAGTAAGAAAATAAATTTATTTTGTTTAAGAAGTCACCCTGTGTGTGGTACTTATGGCAGCCCTAGCAAACATAAAGGCACATTAAAAATGTATAGGGGGCTGGGGATGTGGCTCAAGCTCTAGCATGCTCGCCTGGCATGCGTGCGGCCCGGGTTCAATCCTCAGCACTACATACAAACAAAGATGTTGTGTCCGCCAAAAACTAAAAAATGCATAATAAAAAATCCTCTCTCCCTCTCTCAATAAAAAAAATGTATAGGATGCTATTATATAAGTTTTGAGACCACTGATTGACTTCTTAAATTCTGTTTCCTCATCAGTGAACAAAAGGAATTTACAATCTAAGCCATAAGAAAGCAAATGATTATTTTTCCAATTTTTTCTCTAAATAAAATCAGATCTGTTTATTTACAGGAAATTCATTTTTTTTACTTCCTATGTTTTAAATGAGATTTTATTATTTGGTTTCTAAAAAATTAAATAATAATTGCTGTTTTAATAACCTATGCCATATTCTAATCTAGGTTTTGAGATATTTGAATTTGTTCTTTGGATCAGCTGGACTGTATTTCCCAAAAACTTAAATAATCAATATTAAGACAAGAGTGATAAAATTTATAATGTACATCTTTATTTATAAAAGCAGTTTTACTTTTGAAAAGATTTTGCCACCTGGAATCATGGATTTAATTGGAATGAGTAAACCATGAAGTAGCGTGGCATATCAAATAGTACCAAATCAAAATGTTGTCATAGTAAGGGAACATTTAGTAAAAGCAGCTGCAAATATAAAGGTGTTTTAAACAGGTGACCTTTTCCAGGCTATGTGCAAGGAATTTAACATATTAAGTAAATTCTAGAATTTCATTTGTTGTTTAAAAGAGCATTTGATTTTCAACTAGAAGAAAACATGGCAGTTAAATAATTTATACAAAATTATAAATCTGCTTCTATTATAAAAATAAAATTACCAAAATCATTAAAAAGTTTAAGGAAAACATTCTACCAATAACTCTAAAAAATTACTTCACTACTTTATTTTAGCAACATTTTTCTCTAGTGCAGTTTCTATCCATAGCTTGACACTTGGCATCAATTATATGTAATAGTTGCTCTCCTTAAATCAAAGAAGACATTTGGCATTTGTTTTTTAAGGATTGGCTAGCTTCACTTAGCATAATCTGCTTCTTTGATTTAAGGAGAGCAACTAAGAACTGAACAGGGGGAAAGAGCATGAGGAAAAGATTAACATTAAACTGAGACGAGTGATGGGAGGGAAAGGGAGAGAGAAGGGAAATTGCATGGAAATGGAAGGAAACCCACATCGTTATACGAAATCACATATATGAGGTTGTGAGGGGAAAGAGTGGGGGAGGGAGAGAACGGAACAACAACAGATGAGGTAGAGAGGGAAGATGGGAGGGGAGAGGAGGGGGGATAGTAGGGGATAGGAAAGACAGCAGAATACAACAGTCACTAATATGGCATTATGTAAACATTGTGAATGTGTAACTGATGTGATTCTGCAATTTGTATTTGGGGTAAAAATGGAAAAGCATAACTCACTTGAATCAAATGTATGAAAGATGAAAAAAAATTATATGAAATATAAAATACTCCATATACATATGGAATTTCCAAGAAAAGCACATGGAATTATTTTAAATAAGTAAAATTACATCTGTGGGCTAGTAGTTTGAACCAAAGACATTGAATAATCTAGAATCATAAGGTGCTTTGATACTTTATTTAGCTGCTTTTAAAAATAACATTAGATCTCAAATATATAAAAACTTGCAGAGAAAAATGTTTTCATGTGAAATAACAAAAGTCCATTATTTTAATCTACTGATTTAAACTCCTTCAATAATCATATTTGAAAAACATTTACTTATTTTATTATCCAAAAAAATCACTTATATTCATCAAAATCAAGAGAAAACAGAATATAATATAAATTAATTTTATTGGGTGAAAATGTCATAATTAATGGTGATTTAAGAATAAAAATGCAGCATATAACAAAATAGGCATTTAATTATTAAAATCCACCTGGACTTACAAAACATCTTTTAAAGTATTTTAGAATGCTTTAAGATAACTAACTTTTGAAGGAGCTATATGAAATATTAATTCCATTTTATGCTACTTTAATCTTAAAATCATTTTTAGTTTTACAAAATGGAGTCAACAATTACTGTATTCTACCAGTAAACATTGGTAGGATAAAAATTTTTAAAATCTATCTTTACTCTCAAATAAATGAATATTAAAAATATAGCAAAAGTTTGAGTTTAGCTTTAAAAATGAATAAAAGTAAATGTTACAAAAGGAACAAAAATGTAAGCAATTTTTTCCTATAAAATTGATTTCAAAATTTACATGCTCTCTTACTGTGATGCTTTTCCTCATATTTTAGTCACCTATCAAATTCAGACTGTTATGAATTTTATATCTGAAGTAGAATGCTTTTTTCTTATTCAGGTGCTAGGTAGATCCATGTACCAACTCCAAGAATCTGTGCCATGCTGATGCATTCTGATTAATAAGTGACCATAATAAAAGCTCAGTGAAGTTAAAAATGTGAATAAAATGTGATGCTTCAAAGCAAAATTCTTAAAGTAAATAGTTATATTAAACTGACCTAGGCATATTTATTTATGTTGTTATTAGATACCAGCATATGTCTGTTGTCAGTACAGGTACCAAAACCAATAGTCTTAACTAGGTTGTATTGAAATTATTATTTGTGTTATTTTCACCTTAATATAAAGTCATGCTTTCAGTTAAGTGAAAATTAGGACTCCTTTACTGAAAATACATATCTAACAGTTTGTCTAAATGACAGACAGAATCCTATGAGTGCAAGAGAAGTAAATTTTAAATTGAGAAATATTTTGGAATCATTTCTTTACAACAGTATTTGAGCCAACATTTTAATTTGTATTGCTTTAGCACCCAAGTTATTTGTTGTAAAATATGTCTCTGTAACTACAGTAGCTTCTTTTAGTTTTTTGCCTCTAATTTCAAGGGATGAAAGAACTGTAATACCCTAAAAGATACATGTGGCTTCTGACAGAACAGTCCTAACAGGGATCACACCTTGATCTCTGAAAGTGTCTTGACTTTTAAAACAGGGTTTTCTTGGGACTTTTAATAATATCTCATAAAACATTTTTATTACTTAAAAAAATAGGTTAATAAAGGTATTTTATGTCTCATTTATTGAGATTATCATCAAAGAACACAAAAACAATAAAATAGAACACTTTCGTTGAATAATGCTTTCAAATCACATAATTTGGTAGAATAAAGATCTGATATCTGCTTTTTAAAAAGGTAGGTATTATTTTAAAATAAAGTCAAATTAGGATTTATAGGCTAGAAAAATGCTATTACAAAAACTTAAGTTATATAAATATATTGTTTGTATAGTTCATGTCTGTCAAGTAATTTAACTTTTATCTTCCACAAATTTAAAAAATCTGTAAAAAAGTGCACAATCAAGATAATAGTAATTCAACAAAAATTTTAGAAAAATACAAAAAGTTAAAAATTTAGTTTATAAATTCCCAGGAGTTTCCCTTCCATGCCCATGTATCTTACAAAAATGTTTAATATATAGAAATACGGACTATTAAACAAATAATAAAATATGTAGAGTCCATTGGCTCTATTTCTGAAGAAGTTTTCCTTCAGGAATTTGCCCATGAGTGAGGATATAAAACCTAAGGAGTCAACACTAAATCTTGTTAACATGCTCCAAATGTTGTTCATCCCATCCACTGGTCATTTTGCATGAAGAATATGGAGAAGTTAATTATCAGATCAGGTCCTTGGGCTATTAATCTCCTCACTAAAATCATTATGATTTTATTGCCCCAGTCATCAATGCTCAAAGGATTTTTTTTTCTTCTGAGAAGACGTCCATTTCACTTTGCTGATAGTAAGAGTACCAATCCATATGACATGGTTATGAGATCACATCATGAGCATCACCGTTAGGTCTCTGTCGTACAGTTAACGGAGGCAGCGGCTTCCCATAGAAATCTACATAAAGAAGGGTAACCGTGGACACAACAGTTATAATCATCAGTTTTTGACACAGTTCATCATTTTTGAATGAATTCATTTTAAAAAACAAGACACACTGACTTGTCAAGTGAGGTGATAGTTGGGAAGGCAGGGAAAAAAAAAAAAGCAAAACAAAACAAAACCCAGAATGTATAAAAAACAGAATAAATTCAAAACATAACAACCAGGGTAACTTCTAATAGACTTAGTAAAAACCTGCACTAAATGGTTACATTTATTATTATTTTTGTTTCCAATTACACAGTCACATTAGAACAGAACAAACATAAAAAATTCAAAATCTACAGAACCTGCTTATAAGAGCCTGGTAAATTAGCATCTGTACACATGTTCTTATCCAGAGACTGTTATTTCTATGTAATTTAGGAGAATCAAATTGAACTCTTTTATAATAATACTTCAATACAATTCAGTGATTTGGTGCGTATTTTTCACAAAAAATGTGCCCTTCATAAATTTCAATTTCTTAATTATAATAATTGGCTTATAAATTTAGTGGCATATATAACTCTCAGTTAAGTTCTTTCTGGCCTATTACCTTATTTTTTTTCTAGAAGCATAGGTGATTAAGATCACTACACATATACACACACACAGAATTTTTTAAATCAAGTATAAATTCAGCTGGGGTGTTACCATACACTTACAATCTCAGCATCTCAGGAGGCTGAGACAGGAGGATTGCAAGTTCAAGGTCAGTCTCAGCAACTTAGTGAGGCACTAAAAAAGAGACCATGTCTCAAAAAAAAAAGGCAGGGGTTGGGGGGTAGGGATGTGGCTCAGTGTTTAAGTGCTCCTGGGTTCAATCTCCATTATCAAAAAAAAAATTAAAAAAACATAATTTCAAAGCAAAATATTAAACTGAAAGCATGCTTTAGCAAATCTTATATAACAGTATAACTTAGGTTATGAGTTAAAGGTATGAGTTTCAAGGCTGGTCATTCCTAAGTTCAAATCCTGGTTCTGCCAGTTATTAGCTATGTAATATTCCTCATGCTAAAAACTGGGATACTGTTGCCCATCTTAAAAGTTTACTTGGGGGGAATTAAGTACAATGGTACATACATGATATACATAGTTTTGTCATTTTTTCTATAATTAAAACAGTATCATAGATGCTCAATTATTAATTTTTTTGGTACAAGGGATTGAACTTAGGGGCACTCAATCACTGAGCCACATCATCAGCCCTATTTTGTATTTTATTTAGAGACAGGGTCTCATTGAGTAGCTTAGCGCCTTTGCTTTTGATGAGGCTGGCTTTAAATTCATGCCTCACCCTCCTAAGCTGCTGGGATCAATTATTAATTATTTAACTATCTGCTCTAGTTCATTATGCACCTTTTGTCTACTTGTCATCAACCTTTTGTCAAAATACTTCTAGATATAAAGGCACAGAAATGTATCTAAACTTAACACGTGAAGATATAAAATATCTTCTCCACTGGGAAGCAAACATTTGACAAACTGAAAACTAACTAAAACTATTAGAATATAGTGGCCTTAAACTTAACTCACTATAATTCTTTCCAAGTAGTTCTGATTTAAGTGAGGGGCAGGAGGGACCCTTCTCAGCCCATTTTCAATCTTTCTCCAGTTTTTCTTAATTGTAATGCTTACCCTGAATACCACTATCAATTTTTAGTCTCTTATTAGACATTCTTTTTCTCACAAATAGCAAACCATCATTCCCTCAATTGCATTCATTCAGAAACAATTACAGAGCATCTGTTATGTGCAAAATACTCCTATTGTATAAAGACAGCTGGGGGGAAAAAAAAAAACCTATCTACATATTCTCCCCGACTCCCCCATCTGAATCACTTTTCTCCTAAACTCCATAATCTTACTTTATACTGGCCTTTAGACATTTCCAGACAGATAAGCCTACGTCTGTATTTGTCTATCTCTATATGTCTCTCTAAAAAAAAGATTTCCTTTCTCTTGATATATTTTTAATCTCAGCCATATCACCAAGCTTATATCCCCTTGAGTCAAATTATACTCTATTCTCTTGCCCTCAACCCTTACCTCCATTCATCAAATATTACTTCTTATAATTATTAAAGTATTCTTTACAAATACACCTTTTATTCTTCATTTCAATTTCCATTCCTTATTTATTACTTTGATCACTGTAACAACCTCCTGAGATTCAAGTAGTGATAATCAAGTTTGTACTTGATACATATTAATAGAAATTGTTTCTGTATTCCATACACTGTGACAAAAGTTGTTAGAAAAACAAGTATCAAATCTAAAATTACTATTCCCATGCTAAAAATGAATATTATCTCTTAAAAATTAAAGCAAGTCCAGATATCTTCACATATAAGATCTTCATCATCTAGTCCTAAGCCAGAATTCCATTTTGAATGTTCTCTGTAATTTAACATTTTCCTTTTTTACCTATTCTATGCATAAACCTAAGCTCCAGTCACAAGCTATTTTCCAAATAAACCATGTTCTTTCCTCCATCTCTATTTTTTTTTTTTTTTAGTTGTAGATGGACACAACACCTTTATTTTATTTGTTTATTTTTATGTGGTACTGGGGATTGAACCCAGAGCCTCACTCATGCTAGGCAAGTGTTCTACTACTGAGCCACAATCCTGGCTCTCCATCTCTTTTTTTTTTTTTTTTAATCTTTATTTTTTAGTTCTCGGTGGACACAACATCTCTGTTTGTACGTGGTGCTGAGGATCAAACCCGGGCCACACGCATGGTAGGCGAGCGCGCTACCGCTTGAGCCACATCCCCAGACCCCTCCATCTCGTAACAGTCTCTTTCTTCTGCTTCTTAATCTTATTGCTCTGAAGACCCAGTTCTAATGCCACTTTCCCTAACTTCTGATGCAGTCTGTGCATAATAATGCTGAACCACAGAACATATTGTCATACACTAAGAATGCTGAAGTATCTTCTCTCTTACACAGAGATCTCCATAAAGGCAGTATGTGTTTCTTATTCATTGGTATTACAAACATGTTGGCTGGTGTCAAATACAAAACAGGTTTTTGTTTAATAATGAATTCAGTATGGGAACAAATATCTATCTTACGAGAATTGTGTGTGTGTGTATATAAACATTGATATTACAGTTTTTCTAATATTAATATTTAAACTGATCACATATTCTAATGTACATAAAGAATTATATAATAAAATAGCAGTAATTAACCTGTTTTAATCACTAAAAACATGATATTAAAATTAGTAAACCACACAGACATATGTGATTCCACTGAAACAATACTTTTCAAATAATCTAAAACAATTTGTTTTTAAAAATGTAAAACTAAATCTTCCAATTTTTATTATTATGAAATATTTAATTATTGACCTATATAGTATTCTGAAAGAGAAAGCAAATAGCACATTATATTCATATATTTTGAATAAAATATTTAATATATTTTGATATAATATATTTTATGGTAATGCTTTTCTGAAAACTGAACTTACAATTTCTTCTGGTATGTACTCTCCTTATGAAATACAGTTTTATACTGGGTCAGAGAGTCATCAAGAATCATCAAACAGAGTTATCAGAAAGGGAACTGGATATTCTGATTGAACAAATTTAGTGAGCTACAATTATGCATAAATACTGTTTTGCATTCTAGAAATATCTTATTGAAAAAAATCTAGCTGATGATCTGCAACTTCCTCTCCCTAGGTTCTCTACTATCTACAACTGGTCCTTTCTCTAGTTTTTGCTTCAGGAATTCTAATGTTATAAAGACTATTAGTTAATGTTAATCTCATTAAAGAAAATTATTTTTTCCAATAAAGCCTTTGGTAACTTTCTCTTCAGTTAGCTGAACTTTATTTGGTTTACTGACTTGATTTCTGATTTTATAGACTGTGTTGATCTCTCTGCAAAATTTTAATATTCAGCAGCTAGGTGTCTTATTCAGAAAACAAATTAAAAAATTATATGGCATTATCAAAAAGCCTACTGTATATTTATAGAACAGTATGGCTTTTTTTTTTAAACACCATGAGTTTAACTGTACTGTGTCACATTAAAATTGTTTTAAAAAATTTTCCTTTCCATAACTATTGGTATATCATGAATAAACAGAAGTATGATTCCTTTTACCTCTGTATTCCAAGGTAAACAAAAATCAAATTACATAGATGCAGAGTGAATTAAAAAAAAAAAAGGGAAAAGTATAATGAAAAAGTATGGAAGTTTGTTTGAAAGGTTTCCAAAAATAAAATATTAAGCTTGTTGAAGTTATGAAGTAAAGAAAAGTGAATGCAATATGAATAGATGATATCTGAAAACTGATCCTTTTGCATTACCATTATGACGTGTTTCACCAAGAGGCTCAAGTTTTGGAAGTCTAGTGACTTTGGGGGTTCCCCAGCCAACTAAAGAAAAAGAAACACATTTAAAAACACTGTTAAACAAATTTTGGGGGTCTGATAAGAGGATCTCTCCTTCCACAGGAAGTATAAATACCATTCAATGTCAATTCAAATGTACTAAATGACACAATACTGAATATCTATAAACCCATTTTAAATGGCTTCTATTTCAAAATGTAATTAAAGTCTGCTAACATCTGTTTTAAGTTTTTATTCACCTTTCATTAAAAACAAACCTCTTAACCAACTTCAATAAGCTTTAGACTACCATTTGAATACCTAGCAGAGGCTAAAATAAATGTTTTCTTGTTAAATTGAATACTAAAAATGAATTTTAAACAAATTCTTAAAGAAAAATGTTACCATAACGAGCCTTGTGGCATGGCTGCAAGGACACTGCAAACATTTAGTTAGTCATCAGGTATTTATTGAGCACATATAGTAGATGAGGTACTATGTATTTAGTGCTAAAAAGTTGCTAACAATTATTGTGCAGTTATGTCCCAGTGCTTCTTTATGTGAATATAATATAAATTAATCCTGTGTATATGTTGGATTCAAACTAGGAAAACTCATACATCTAGGTAACTTTCAGGAAGAAAGGTCCAATTTTTTTAAAGATTTCATTAGCCATCTATTCATTAAACTTAAATTCCTCTTACGATCTGGGTAATTGATATTTTTAATACAGCTTGAACACACTCCAGGAATTATTAAGATTTTCTTGATAGTTTTTACCTTTTTCTTTTATGAAAACTAATAATTAATTGACAGATTTTTGTACCATGAGAGTAGAGTCCTTTCTCAGAAATTCACAAAATAATGAAAAACTATATAATTTCTTTTTCTTTCTTTCCTCCTTCCCCCTGTCCTCCATTGTTTAAAGCAATATTTCTAAATTCAGTATCAGTATCAATTTACTCACCAGGAGGGGGAGGTGGAGGTGGTGTTGGACTCTTAGGAGCAGAGTCATCGGTATTAACTGGTTCTACCCGGTGACTCCTTTTCATTCTCAGTTTCTTAGTTTTCTTTTTACTGTTATCTATAAGAATATAAACATAGAATTTTTATTTATACTATTGGGGAAAAGTGAACTTCTATCATTGAAAAAACATTAAACCCTTTGGGAAAAAGTAAACTTCTATAATAGAAAACAATGAATAAAAGGAGAATATTGATATTACAATAGAAACCTCATATTCAACTTCAGAAATTGTTATCAATAACAAAATATGAACTTGAATTTAGTAAAAACAAATATTTAAAGTAATAGCTTATAGAACAAATATGACAAAATATCCAAAAGTCTACTTTAAATACTGAGAGGTTTTTACAATATAAAAATACCTTCTCATTTCCAAAAGCAATTTTTATTTCTTCCAAATGTCATATTAAACACATATAACTGTCTAGTTGTAGGAATTCCATAAAACTCAGAATGGCTTGTGGAAAGAGGAAAGATGTTGACTTTTCTCAGAGGAATAAGTAGAATGACTATAGGTATAAATAATCCAAAAATAATGCTTTGAAATATGAGGAAAAAAATCCAAACCCAATCTAAATATATTACTCTTTAACACCTAAAGAATAAATATATGTAACCAAAATCAGTAGACCAGGCTGAATTAAATTTCTGTTCTTTCTACAATAAACAAACAAACAAATTACAGACTCATAAACACATAAAAACACCTTAAGGATATGATATATTGACGCTTAAATTTTAACAATGTAAAACCAGAGTGGCATAGTAATTAAAAATTCTGACCATCAAAGTTACTGAAATATTTTAAATAACAATTCCTAACTGCGAAATTACACACATTTTATAAAATTGGAATTATCTGAACATGAGAAATAGTCAAAATCTATAGAGTTACAAAACAGAAGAACATCATATTTAAAAGGAAACTTTTTATTAATGTTAGTGTCCTTTGTGACATTTTACTCCAGATAGAAATAAAGTAATCTTTTTACTATTAAACTTATAGGCGTAACAGATGGGAAAATGGAATGAGAGCTCTAAAAACATACGGTACTTTAGGATGGGCAGTAGTTCAGGTGATGGAAGAGGATAGAATGTGAAAATATGATTTGGACTGGGGTCTCAGCCCAGCCACCAATATGACATATGAAGTTTTTCAACCTCTCCAAGTCCCTAGTTTCCTACTTACATAGTGAGATGAAACTCCCACTAAAATAGGGCTGTGTTAACTCAAATAATCTGAAGTCATACTTTGAAAGCATAAAATGTGAGTTATTATTATGGTTATGATTTATTATCTCAGATCTTCCTAAACTATAAAGTCATTTTCTAATTCACTTTTCTTCAGTGTTATCAGTGTTAGCGTCCTATTAAAAAACTGAGACCACTGTAATAAGTCTACCTTCATTTAATACTGTGCTGATAGAGTTATATGGGTATGAAGATGACTACTCTAATCTCCCAAGTGATGACAAAAAGTACAACTTAAGTTTAACATTTAATCAAAGAAAACATGCATGTTAGTTATTCTGCACTTCAAGAACTGATAACTTATTTTGATAAACCCTATATACTTTAAAAAATTCTTACATATATCATCTTCTAAGAAGTGTCTGTTCAGATCCTTGCCCATTTATTGATTGGGTTATTTGTGTTTTTTTGGTGCTTAGCTTTTTGAGTTCTTTATATACCCTAGAGATTAGTGCTCTATCTGATGTGTGAGGGGTAAAGATTTGCTCCCAAGATGTAGGCTCTCTATTCACCTCACAGATCATTTCTTTTGCTGAGAAGAAACTTTTTAGTTTGAGTCCATCTCATTTATTGATTCTTGATTTTAATTCTTTCGCTAAAAGAGTCTTATTAAGGAAGTTGGGGGGGGGCTAATCCCACATGATGGAGATTAGAGTCTACTTTTTCTTCTATTAGACTCAGGGTCTCTGGTTTTATTCCTAAGTCCTTGATCCATTTTGAGTTGAGTTTTGTGCATGGTGAGAGATAGGAGTTTGTAAGTTTCTTGCTGGTTTGTCTCAGGCTGAACCTTGACTGTTAGAAGGCCCCAATGATGTAATAACATGTAGATATTCAGCAACCACAGGAATTTGTAAACATTTCAATTCAGCAGACCTTTGTAGTTCTTTGAAAACTAAATATATGAAAAAATATTCATCATCACTAGCAATTAGAGAAATGCAAATCAAAACTAAGATTTCATTTCACTCTTGTCAGAATGGCAGCTATTATGAAGACAAACAAAAATAAGTATTGGCAAGGATGTGGGGAAAAAGGTACACTCATACACTGCTGGTGGGACTGCAAATTGGTACAGACAATATGGAAAGCAGTATGGAGATTTCTTGGAAAATTGGGAATGGAACCACCATTTGACCCAGCTATCCATCTCCTCGGTCTATACCCAAAGAACTTAAAATCAGCATAATACAGCCACATCAATGTTTATAGAAACACAATTCACAATAGCTAAACTGTGGAACCAACCTAGATGCCCTTCAATAATAGATAAATGGATTAAAAATGTGGCATATATACACAATGGAATATTACTCAGCAATGAAAGAGAATAAAATCATGGCATTTGGAGGTAAATGGATGGAGTTAGAGAAGATAATCCTAAATGAAGTTAGACAATCCCAAAAAACCAAATGCTGAATGTTTTCTTTGATATAAGGAGGCTGATTCATAGTGGAATAGGGAGAGGGAGCATGGGAGGAATAGACAAACTCTAGATAGGGCAGGAATTGAAGGAAAGGGAGGGGGCATGGGGTTAGAAATGATGGTGGAATGTGAGGATCATTATTATCCAAAGTACTTGTATGAAGACATGAATTGGTGTGAATACACTTTTATTCAATCAGAGATATGAAAAATTATTCTCTAGATGTATAAGATTTGGAATGCATTCCTCTGTCATATATAAATAAAAAACAAAAAGAAAAAAGTGAAAACAAAAATTCTTACATATAATAAAACCAGACCTGTAACTAGGAATAGCAAGGGAACAGTAGTAACTATTGGGTATCTCCCAATTGGCAGACATTGTAAAAGAACATTATAGGTATTTTATAAGTAACTATAAAAGCCTTGTCAATAAAAATGATACTCATCCCCATATTAGAAAAGAAGAAATTAAGTCTGGAGAATATTACATAACCTAACATATACTAATAGATGGGAAAGTCAGGGTTCCCTCTCAGGTTGCTTGATTCCAAATACAGGCTCTTTCTCTATGACAATGAGAGACATGAACTTTCTGTTCAATCACATCACCAATTAGAAAAAGCAAAGTAATTATAAGTTAAAGATTTTGGATAACATTAAAATAGTGACAAATCTTTTTTTCTTTTGTACCAGGGATTGAGCTCAGGGCCTTACTCATACTAAGTATGAGCTCTACCGCTGACCTGTACCCATAGCCCCTGACAAGAGTTTTTAAAAACGTTCTACCAATTATGTTTGTATCCTATAGAAATAGCCAGACTATAAAGGAAGTTATGTTGATTGAATCATTACAAGGCTTAAGAAACAAAACAAAAAAGCCTCAAAAAAGTTAAGTAAATTCTATGAATTCCTGGCAACTATACTGTATCGCAAACTTATGAAAGTAAAATTGAAAACTGAATTTTCTGCTGAATTCATTTTACACTTTAAACTTTAAAATTACATTTTAAACTCAGCATGAAAACAACATGTTAGGAGAAAAAAAAAGTGGTTAATGATTAACTAAAAACCTGGAAAGTATCATACTACTGCACTTGGAGACAAAAAGTAAACTACATTTTTTTGTGAAAATAAATGATACAGGAAGTAAAGTATAAATAAGCTATATTTATTTATTTATTTAAAGAGAGAGTGAGAGAGAATTTTTAATATTTTATTTTTTAGTTATCGGTGGACACAACATCTTTGTTTGTATGTGGTGCTTGCTGAGGATCGAACCCGGGCCGCACGCATGCCAGGTGAGCACGCTACCCTTGAGCCACAACTCCAGCCCTAAATAAGCTATATTTAAATGTATGAAAATTACTTTACATAACTAGATATACCTGATTCTGATGATCGATGATCTGCCTCATCTTCATTCTCCAACTGCTGTGTTAATGCCTCCTTATAATTTTCTACTATTTCAAGTTCACTGTGTTTTTGGCTACTGTCACCAGTCTGGTTTTCTGTTTGTATTTGCTCATGCTCCATTTTATGTTTCAGGGGGCAACCATCACTCTCTTTCTCCATTGTTTGCTTCTTTTTCTCTTTTTCAAGTTTTTTTTCATTCTAACAAAAATGAAATATATTACCTTTATTATAATGGTTCTATTCTATCTTAAAACAATTTTAAAGATCAAATTGATTAAGAGTATTTTATAATTTCAACAGTTTTTTGATACTTTCATTATAATTATTTGTTAAGTATATCATTAAAACATGATAACTGCTAAATACTAAATAAATGCTAAATAAAAACATGCTAAATAAAAAAGGTATAATGAAAGAAAATAAATGTTTACATCACATAACTTATATCAGTGATTTCACAATCTATTGTAAATCAGTGATTTCACATCACTATTTAACTTATATCAGTGATTTCACAATCTGCAGCTAGCACTATTTAGTGTATAATCATTAAGAGGCATTTTCCTCTGACTATTCCCACACATACAGACATACACCCTCCACAAACATATAAATGTGTGATTATCTCTCTCTATATATATTTATTTGTTGTTTAACCAACAACAAAAAATTCTTTTATTTAAGAATATTTCTATAGAAAAGAAACTAATAGAGAAGAGAAAGGGGATTAGAAGGAGGAGGAAGGGAGGATGAAAGGGAAAGGGAAGATATTGGGGAATGAAATTAACCAAATTGTAGGCATATACAAATATGTCATAATGAATGCATTGTTATGTGTAGTTATAATGCACCAATGAAAATTAATTTAAAAAACAGTATACATATCTTTCGATGTCAATGAAGTGCTTAGAATAGTGCCTCATATTATAAATGCTATGTGTTAGCTGCTATTATTTTCATCAATTACATTAATATTTAAAATGGTTATATCATAGAAATCATTGTATAAGTTAAATAACTTATGTGATATAACCATTATGATGTATAACCATTAACCATATGAGTTATATGATATGATAAATTTCTTTTTCCAATTCCATTTCAATGGATAAAGAAAGTATTTCTAAGTGTCATTATCATAAGTAAACTGTCCTATTCACTTTTTAAGTTAAATTACTAACAGAGCTGCTAGATAAGAGGGACTGCTGAATCAGAAGATCTTTAACATTTTAAAATTTGACATACAATCACAAACTTCTCTTCTGAAAAACTGAATCAATTTATAAACAAGGCAAAAGGATAGGAGAGTATTTCTCTAAATCATTTTAAATGCTGCATATCATCATCAACCTTTTATATCTCTGAAAAACTAATCAATAGATATTTTAGGGTTGTTTTATTTTGATTTAATTGAGTTGGTTTGATTTAATTTAAAAATTTTCATTACTAGGCAAGATGAACTATTAAATGCTCTTATTACCATTTTTTTTCCTTTAGGGTAATCCAATACTGACTTTCTATTAATTTCATAGTATTTTATAAGAATTCCTTTTTTTCCCCCTTGTCTTATCTGTTACTAGGACTAATCACATAGTTACACAGGACTATATGTCCTCTTTGCCATATTTTCATTAGGGTTGTTTGTTTTCATTTATGCCTTTTAACTTTCTATTATCAACTCTTACAAAATTGAATATAAGACCTATCCATTTTATACTTTATGTAAATTTATTTGTAGCTTGATTGTCTTGCTTTGAAAGTTTTTCATCCTCCAAACATTTATAAATATTAAAATACACATTTAAGTTTTTTATATTTCTGGAATTTAATATGGTTTAGTAATTTCAATTTTTTTCCAAATGATTGTTCAGTTTTTCCCATATTCTCTCAGATTTGAAGTGTTATCATTTATCTTATATTTAGTTTATACACAATTGAGTTCATTACTATTTGTTCCATTGATCTGTAGTAAAATCAAAACTGTGGTAAAATTATACTAGTGCTTCTGTACAATGCAAACCTACTAAAGAAAAATTAAAGAAATATACACAATAAAAAGGAGATTATAAGTACCTTTGTTTTCATTAATTCACTGAACATTTTAAAATTATATAAATTATGTAAAATTATAACTATACTTTCCCCATACACTAATTAATTTACAGACTTGCTATATATATGTGGTATTTTATGCAATACACCAGTGTCATACAACACTGGTGTTTTCACAGTAAAGATAATTTGAAAATTATAAGGTTGAGATAAGTACATGGAAGTATAAAATGATTGGTCTTTATTTTATACGGTGAGCTTTACTACAGTGTAAATTAATGTTTCAAAGTGAAATCCAAATCTTAATATCCTTCTTCTCTACATATATATGCATATATATTTATATATACATAGTTACTAAGAATTGAATCCAGGGGTGTTTAACTATTCAAGCACATCCCCAACCCTTTTTACTTTTAATTTTGAGAGACAGTCTTGCTAAGTTGCTTAGGGCCTTGCTTGCCAAGTTGCTGAGACTGGTTTCAAACTTATGATCCTCCTGCCTCAGCCTTCTGAGCTGCTGGAATTATAGGCATGCACCACCACACCTGGTTCTTTACCAATATTTTTAAAAGAACATAAAACGAAACTTGACAAACACAATATCTGATAGAAGGGAGACAAAATAATACTTCATGTTCTTAATATATATTCACTAAGAATAACATGTTTAGGGTAAATGCAGTAGGGTTAATAAAAGATTTAACTAACTTTCAGATATCTAAGCAACTTAATCCATTAATTCCCCCCCCCCCCAAGTTTTCAATTCTACATAGGAGGATAGGACAAAATGAGTTAGAACCAAATATGTCATGATACCTAATATTTTACAAAATAAGGCAATATCAAAACTATCCAATCATCTTACCTGTGGAGCTGCCTCGCTCCTAAGCAGCAGCCCCAAGGAGGAAACAATCATCCACCTCTCCAGATGAACACCTGTATGGAAGAGGCTGTGACAGAGGAAGAGGAATGGCAAACACATTGGCAGAATCAGCAATCCTGCTGAGTGAATGCCATAGAATTAGGAGGAGGTGGCTGATGAGAGTGATTAAAGTGGAGCCAATGTAAACTCTGGACCTCAGCAGAAGATGAAAACAAAGACAGACAGACAGACACACACACACACACACACACAACCCCTTAACTTCTTAATATAAAATCTACAAGTTAATGTTTGAAAAACTTGCGATAATTAAAATTAAAATAAATGGTATAAAGATATAGGAGAATCTGTTGCAGTTTTGAATATTCTTATTTTCCTGGGAAAACAAAGTTGTCTATAGATGAAAACTGGGAATAAGATACTATAAATAAGAATAAATACATTCCTACTGTATGAAATAAATGACAAAAATAAATTTATCAACAATAGTAACTTTAAGCTGGGCATAATGGTGCACACTGTAATCTCTGGCTGTGGAGGCTGAGACGAGATCTGGAGTTCAAAGCCAGCCTCAGCGACAGTGAGGCGCTAAGCAACTCAGTGAGACCCCGTCTCTAAACAAAAACAGGAAATTGGACTGGGATGTGGCTCAGTGGTTGAGTACCCTTGAGTTCAATTCCTGGTACCAATAAATAAATAAAAATAGTAACTTTAATAATGGCCGTATTCAAACATTATTTTCATTCTCATGTAATTTTACAATCAAATATTTCCCTTTCTATGCTACATCAAAAGTAATTATTTGGGAGGGAGGAGGTAGTGGGGATTGAATCCAGACGTGCTCAACCACCAAGCCACATCTTCAGTCCTTTTTATTTATTATTTTGAGACAGAGTCTTGCTAAGTTGTTGAGGATAGTTATCAAACTTGGAATCCTCCTGTCTTGAACTTCTGAGCTGCTGGGATTTACAGGCATGCACCACCACACCTGGCTTCAAAAAAGTAAGGTGGGAGAGAATGGGAGGGAGAAGGGGAATTGCATGGAAGATGGAAGGAGACTCTCATCATTATACAAAATACATGTATGATGATGTGAGGGGGAAAAAAAAAGAAATGTGTCACATTAGATTGGGTAGAGAGAGGTGATGGGAGGGGAGGAGAGGGATAGGGGGGATAGGAAAGGCATCAGAATAAAAGAGACACTAGTATTGCTGTATGTATAACCAAGGTGATTCTGCAACCTGTACACTTGGAAAAATGAGAAATTATGCCCCATTTGATTCAAATGTATAATATGTCAAGATCATTGTATTGTCATGAGCAAACAGTAAAAAGAAAAGTAATTTTTAAAATTTTCAAAATATTTTGGATGAATGCTAGGCAAGCATTTTGCCACTGAGCTATATCCATAATCTCAAAAAGTATATTTGAAGAGAAAGAAAAATTAGTAAACCTTCTAATTGTATCTCGCCTTTAGTTTTGTTACAAAAAAATATCTCTGGAGAAATTCTTCTACCTCCTTGCCTCCTGTCCCAACTTCCAACTTATAATTTAAGATATAAAAATTAACATTTGCCATCACTCATACCTCAATAATTACAGATGCTATTGGCTGGAAAGGGTTAACAGTAACTGGTTCTGGGTCCAACTCAGCCAGACCACTCATTCCATCAGATTGCTCTCGTTCTCTTTGTTCTCTATTATTTGAAGAGGAAAAAATAAATAAAATTAATTTTGAAAAAGCACTGAGCCATGTTTAAGAAACCTATTCGAGATAGGTTTAAGATTATTTAAATTTAGTAATTTAAACATCGAGTTTTGTCTTTTAATTACTAAGAACATTTAAAAATTCCTCATGGAGGTAATAGGCCTCTATCCTCATGTAAAAATTTATCATTTGAATTTTAAAAGAAATTCTGACAAAAATGACATTGTATGTCTGATTTCTCAATGCTGAAGTACAATTTAATTATTTTTCCATGTGCAAAGGGAATTTATTTGTTGATTCATTAATTATCCTCTAAAATAATTACTGTCTTTTTTATTGATCAATAGGTTAAGTCTTTGATAACTTCTTCTTAAGGGCTATGTCTTCTCTTGTTAAAAGTACTTTGAAAACACCAACACAATCTATGTTTTTATTTATGTAGAAACATGTTTCTTACAAGACAGAAAAAAAAGTAGCACACTGCAGATTGATTCTATAGAAGTACATGACAAAAAAGTAACATTAAATGATAAATTTTGTTAAGTTGTACATCATATTTGAACTAGAAAACAACTATTGCTCTGCATAATAGTATGAGGCTATAAAAATAAGTTGTCCTTCAATAATCAGATTAAATAATTCCATATTAGGTACCAATGAAATATTACTGTCTCTGAAATTTATCATTCATGTTGCCCAGTACTTGAAGAGTAATAAGTTACTAAAAGAAGCAGCCAAAGGCAGAAAAGTTAATATTGTGGCTCTTCAACCAGACTATCAGTATAGTATAGCAATGTGAATGTTCATTACTATGAAATTCATCAACTGTGTTCTATTATGGAAACATACATCTTTCAATCTGAATCTAGGAAAAAAGATTTGGAGATTTGTAATTTGCTTCTTTTGTGACCTTGGACTGGCTCTTTGAGCCTCAGTTTTCCCACCAATGTGGACAAAAATACCTCATAAGGATGTAATGAGGATCAGATAAACTAATATATGTAAAAATATTCTGTAAATGAATACACTTATAAACAGTCATTATTATTAATATTACTGATTACTAGTAACAATTTCAGATATATAGTATTAATATACTATTTTCATAACAAAAACAGCATATTTTTCAGAAACATTAGAAATCACAGTGTGAACCAATTAGACTGAAATTGGTGAAATAAAAAGTAAAAAAGATTGTTTTATTCATTCCTCTCTAAAGGTCAGTTTACTTTTAACTATGAAGTCTCAGCTTAACAGTTGAGGTCTAAGATCACAACAGGCATGGCTATGGAGAAAGCAGGAAAGGGGAATGACTATCAAAAATGCCTGTCATAACATACATAAAATATAATTACAGAAAAGGTAAAAATTTTAGAAAAACGTTTTACATTAGATTTATTATATTAATTCAACTTTTTATTGTTGCTTTCATCTTCATTTCCATTTCTTTTTTGCTACTGGGGTTTGAACACAGGGCATCCTATATGCTATGCACATTCTCCACAAGTGAGCTCCACTCAGTGGAGGAAAGGCAACAGATATTTTAGAAAAATGTGACTGAATATTTTATTTTTATAAATATATACATAATTGCTGTAATAGCTTTATATCATGAAAATATACACTAGGATAAGAAAATACAAAGATTCTCACAGTGAGTACAACTTCATACGGGCAGTTGCCAAGATCTCTCATCCCATTCATTCTTTGATGTCAAGAGATTAACAGATAAACTCATACTACTGAACACTTGGGGACAGAGTTATTTCTACAGATATTTTGTTCCTTTAAGTGCTATCTTTACACTAAAAGACAGATATCATCAGATGAAATCTTTTACAATGTAAGGAAGCACCTCACAAAGGTAGTGGCTTCTTGTCTACTGCGCTGCAACTAAGTTAAACCATGTGGAAAGCCAATATTACTTAAGTTGATGGAAGGCAAGTTTGAATCTTATAGTTCACTTAAAAATATTTTTCATTTTCCTCTTTTCTCCCCTTCTCTACCATGTAACAATACAACTTCTATTCAAATATTAGCACTTTCTTATAGCATTAAAATTACGATTCTGAAGTAGAATTTATACAATCTTTTTTTTAATAGAATTTGGTGGATTTAGTTTAAATGTTTTCCTTCAAATGGCATATTTAAAAAATAATTCTTAAATATATTTTAAAAACCTGAGATAACTTATTTTTCTGACAATATTACTGCTGAAGATCAGCTTTTGCTTGGGCTGAACAATCCTCTATTAGTTCACCATCTTTTTTAAAATTTTATTTTATTTTTTGTACTGAGGTTTGAAACCAGGAACACTCAACCACTGAGCCAAATCCCAACCCTTTTTTGCATTTTACCTAGAGATAGTGTCTCACTGAGATTGCTTAGCGCCTCACTTTTATTGAGGCGGGCTTTGAATTTGCAATCATCCTGCCTTAGTCCCCCCCAAGCTGTCTCTTTCCATCTTTGCTGAGTCTAAAGTTTTCTTAATCTCAATACATGATGACATAGTGAGCCTGACAATTCTTTCTTGTGGGAAACGGTCCTGTGCACTACAGGACATTTAGCAGCACCCCTGACTTCTAACCATTACATTTCAGCAGCACTTTCCCCTACTCCCCAGCTCTGGCAACTAAAAATGTCTCCAGACCATGCCACAAGTTCTCTGAGAGGCAAAATTTCTCTACCTGTTGAAAAGCACAGATTTAAAAGTACCAATAAAAAATAAGACATAAATTTTAAAGTCTGAGAAATAATGACTACATAAAAAGTACATTTACAACTAGTATAAAACCAACAGGAAAATTAAAAATCTATCATCCAAACTTGTGCAAAGATCCATAGAAATAGGAAATTAACTTAATATTTTCTTTCACACAAAACAGATAAAACTAGAATAGACAAACTCACAAATTATTTTAAAAAGTGCCATGGTATTATATCTTCAAATATAACACAGTGTTAAGTTATTTACCTTTCTTCTCGTAATTTTCGCACTCGCTCAGCCCTTTCTCGTTTCTCTTGTTCCTCAAGAGCTCGTTGTTCTGTTGTGTCTTTTTGGATGCGTTCATTTAAGGTATCAAAGTCTCTTGCAATGTTATGTAGTAGCCAATAAAGACCTTTTTTAATGGACTTGTCAATTTTCTTTCCATATCCCAAGACTGCTGAACAAGGTTCCTAAAACAGAAATTATTTGATTCAAAGATTAAAATTAAAAGTTCTCCACATAAATCTATTCATAAACCATGATGTATAATTACTGGCATATCAAAATTAAGCCATTTAAATTACTGATATGAAACACCTGCTAACTTAAAATAACTGCTTTTGCAATGGTCAGTAACTTTCATATTACATAGAAGTTGAAAGATATTATAGATAATATTTGTAGGCTACAAAACTCCTGATGTCATTTTTCAAAATTTATTATTAATCTCTTATATTTAAATAAGCTTTATATTTATACTTTTTCCTTCCCCTTTCTCAATATTTGTAGCACAATATATTGGTAAAGTCTACAGGTCCTGTCCTTTTTTTTTTTTGGTGGGGTGGTGGTGGTACCAGAGATTGAGCTGAGTGGTGCTTAACAACTGAGCCACATCCACAGCCCTTTTTATCTTTTTATTTTGGGACAGGATATTGCCAAGTTCCTTAGGGCCTTGCTAGGCTGGCTTTGAACTTGCAATTCCCTTGCCTCAGTCTCCCGAGCCCCTGATATTATAGGAATGTGCCGCCATGCCCAGCTAACAATATCTTAAAACAAAAGGCAAAAGTAAAAAAATCTTTGAAATTATGAAGGATAATTTATAGAACCAGTAACAAGTAAATAGACTACAAATTTTATAATAGGAGCTAATATCATTAGAACAGTGAGAGCATGATTTCCTTGGGGCAGGGGAACTCTTATTAAAGTTACTTTCTAATTATCTATCACCTATACAAAACTAAGTTACACTGAACAACATTTAAACCGAAAGTGGGAAAAGAACTTACTATCTGACAAAGGCACTTGTGCTCATTGACCAGTTTTTCCAGAGAGAGACATTCAATCACATCAGCTTCTCCTAAAGCCCCTTCCTTGTCTTGTTTATTTGCCAACCTAAGAATGACAAATGAAATTATTTTATAGCATATATAATCAGACGGTGACTTAAAATATTTTGACCATTTCCTTCAATTCCAAAGTTTTAATCTACTGAATAATGAATAACCTGATTTTAGAAAGTATGGTAGTATTAATTTCAACATTTTCACTTATTATTGATGAAAAGAAGTCTGTAAGGACTGGTCTAAGAGAGGAAAATCAGATAAAGAAAAGTGTTCACATATCAAAAGCAATAAATTCAAAGGCCAACAAGAAAGTTACAAAAGGAGAAAGAAGTGGGCTACTTTCCATTTTCCTCAGTCAAAACTATGTCCTCATCCTCTTAAAATGAATTATATCATGATGTAAGTACTCTTATCTCATGTTCCTACAATTTAAAAATACAGGGGCTGGGGGTGTGGCTCAAGCGGTAGCCCACTCGCCTGGCATGCACATGGCCCAGGTTCAATCCTCAGCACCACATACAAAGATGTTGTGTCCGTTGAAAATTAAAATATTAAAAAAAATAAAAAATAAAAATACAAACAACCATGTTTTAAATGACAAATACTCAAGCTGTGCTTATAATATTTGAGTTCTGAACAGGTGCTTCACAGAAGAAATACAAAAGGCCAAAAATATAAGAAAAAAATGTTCAACATCTCTAGCAATTAGAGAAATGAAAAGTAAAACTACACTGAGATTCCATCTCACTCCAGTTAGAATGGCAATTATTAAGAATACAAGTAATAATAAATGTTAATGAGGATGTGAAGAAAAAGGTTCACTCATACATTGCTGGTAGGACTTCAAACTGATGTAACCAATCTGGAAAGCAGTATGGAAATTCCTTAGAAAACTTAGAATGGAACCACAATATGACCCAGTTATGCCACTCCTTGGTATATACTCAAAGAACTTAAAATCAGCATAATACAATCAAAGAGCCACCTCAATGTTAATATCAGCTCAATTCAAAATAGCCAAGCTCTGGAACCAACCTAGGTGCTCTTCAACAGATGAATGGATAAAGAAAAATGTATATATACACTATGGAATATTACTCAGCCATTAAGAATAATAAAATCATGGCATTGCTAATAAATGGATGAAGCTGGAAAATATTATGCTAAGTGAAATAAGCCAGTCCCCAAAAGCCAAAGGTCAAATGTTCTCTCTGATATGTGGATGCTAACCCACAACAAGGGAGGGTTGGGAGAGGAAGAATAGAAGTTCAATGGATTAGACAAAGGCAAATGAAGAGAAGGGTGAGGGGATGGGAACAGGAAAGACAGCAGAATGAATTGGACATAACTTTCCTTTGCTCATAAATTAATACACAACCAGTGTTAATTCCACAATATGTACAACTGCAAGAATGGAATTTTAATTGGAGTGGGTTATACTCCATATAAGTAAAACATGTCAAAATGCACTCTATCTTACTATCTAACAAAGGCACTTGTGCTCATTGATCAGTTTGTCATGTATATCAAAAACCAACAAATTAAAAATAATAATAATAATATTTGAGTTTATCTATATTTCTGATGTGTGAATATGTCCACATAAATGTGCAATTTACTGGAGACTTATACTTCTAGTTACTTGGACCAGTACTGGGCATAAATATACACAACAAACACATTCAATTAGGGACAACTGGGGAAGAAATAAGTTCTTAAGAAAAATGGGAATCACACTGAGATACTGCTATTTGTCTACATATATTTTTCTTGTCATTATTTCCTAAACAATAGTGTTACAACTATTTACACTGCATTTATGCTGCACTAAGTATTATAAGCAATCTAGAGGCCATTTAAGTATATCAGAGGCTATACACAAATTATATGTAAATAATACACTATTTTCTACAAGGGACTTGAGCATCTTTAGTTCTGGTATTATAGGGCAGTCCTGGAACCAATCTCCTTCCAATACTAAAAGACAATGTAATGCATATGACAGGGTATTTTGCGGGGGAGGGCAAAATGTAGTTTTTAATAAATATACCGAACAATATATCTAATGAAACTCTAGGATCAATTTTTAAAAAATATCAATACTGAACCAACCTTGTTCATCTATATACCTTCCACTTTTCCCTGTTCATTTTAAAATTACAATATATTACCATAATATCTTTGTTATACCTAACAAATTGATAGTAAACCTTTAATATTACCTCAATGCATTCAACATTCCCCAGTATCATTTTGTAAATGTTAAGTTCAAAATCAGATACAATCCATACACATAACTTATCAGTTAACCCTCCCTTTCTTAAAGCTAGTATACTGCATTGCTCCTCTTTTCCTACTATGTTATTTCCTTACAAAATAAAACAAATCATTTCTTTTTAGGCTTTCCCATGTTTTGGATTTAGGTAATACTTCCTCATGAGTCCATTTAACATATATACTCTGTACTCCCCATATTTGGTAGTTAGATGTAGAGGCTAAACACTTTTCATGTTGAACTCTTTTGGCAAGCACAGGAGCCATACAGTATTACTTTTTATATGCTACCATATTTTTATGATATTAAAATTGATCAGTAGATTTACAGTCTGATCCATTTAAAATAAAGTTCCGCATTGGCCTTTCATTTCAAATTTTACTGATGATCTTTGCTTGATTCTATTATTTTATACTAGTTTATAAAAGGTGACTTATTTAGTTCTATATTCTTCCTATAATACCAGAATTTTCTATAAAAAAATAGCTTTCAAAAACTACTTGTGACTCACTTAAATTCAATTCATAGAAAAAAATTCAGACCAACAGCTGATCTTTTGCCTTTATTTCCTAATTTTAATAAAAATGAATTGTACCTGGTGGTACAATCAGTTCATACTGATTCTGTTTAACTTCAAATCAAATATTACCAAGTTTTCACTTAGCTTCTTGGATCTTGTTTGTATCTCTTTTTATATATGCTGACAACTACAAGTTCTAATGACATTGACATTAACTATTTGCTTCATCCTATATGAGTTTAAACTTAATAATTTCAGGGGCAGTAGCACATGTGAGGCATTGGGTGTAATCCTTAGAATCATATAAAATAAATAAACTTAATAACTTTAATATTATTACTAAAAATAAAGATTACTAAATGAAGGTTAAGATATCTTTGTGGTTATTTCTGTCTCTAAGATATATCCCACTACAGATGCCACAAATATTGAGTTTTAAATACTTGAAATAACCCTTTTCTGTGTGGCTATGCCATCACTTAGTTATATAGGTAGGTTCATTTGTTTCAGAGTAGTTTTACTTTATAAAGATAATTTGTATTTTTAAAATTAATTGTTAATGCATTTATATGGTTCAAAATTCAAAGTTACATAAACAAGTTTCAATCAGAAAGAAATATCATCCATATCTATACCTTCTCTTTCTCTATTCTTTCTCTTATATGTAACTATTTTCATTAGTTTTTAGTTCATCCTCACATACTTTCATTCTGAAAATATAAATAAGTATATGGGAGAAATGGTATTTTAAAGAGCACAATTTGGGCATGATGGATATTCATTGTCATTGACTGATTTTTGTGCCCTTATGGGATTTCCTAAAATAGGATATAATTCAATAATTTTAAAGTAAATGGAACAAAAAGGCTTTATACCAAGCTTCTTTACACTCTTTTTTATTCCTGCTTAATTCCTTATTTTTTAATAGGCTTTTATATCTAAAGAAAAAAAAAGTAAACTCAATGCTTTTTTTTTTTGAGTAATATATTGTATAGATAATGTAGGACTTGAGTTTCAGAGACTGTGCAAAATACTCTGTGTAGGCAATAAAACAAGGACTTCCTGTTACAAGCTAGCTCCAATGAAAATCTTCCTTTAATCTAAAGAATAGGCGTCTAACTGGCAGAACCAGATTCTCCGGGTGTGAAGTAAGCAATTTGTTCTTCTCATTTCATATTAACAGCAAAAGTACAACTTTATCTCCAACTTATTTGATTTCATTATTTGGCTTTCAATTAACTATATGAGAAACATATAGAAATTAGGCTGTGACCTATAAGACAGAGATTTCAGTAATTTGATCAAACATTACATCATGTGATACTCAGATTTCCTTTCAAAGGCAGAACTCACAACAAGGAAGGTGAAAAAGCAACAAAAGGAACAAGACAGAAAGGTAAATAAACTGCGTTTTTTGTACTTTTTTGATGTGAGAAATCCAGTGACTAAAATCTAGTTATACTTTGACATTTAAAATTAGCTCAGCACGTAGTTAAAACTGCTGTTTTGCTCAGACTCGGACAGGGCTACAGATAGCTGATCTGTTCATGTATACTACTGAAAAATTGAATGTGATTTGAGTGTAGAGCTATTTGTTAATCAACTTTAGAGGAAAGAGTTTTTAAAAATTCTTTAACAAACGACTTCTCATTTTGAAAACATGGGAAAGCCAGATTCTATAAAAACAAATCTAAAATTCTTTTATAGACTATAAACTAATCATGCTGTGCTTTAGAGAATATTTTCACATTAATATTCAAAAGAAAACTGTGCACAAATTGGACACATATGTATAACCTTTAAAGTTTGAGATTATTTTCTATAGTTTTAATTAATTTTTTTCATTGTTGTTTCCTAGAACATTCTGAAATTAATTTGAGGCAATGAGAATATTAAATTATTGTATAAAGATCACAGTGAAATATAAAATTAGTCAAATTTTAATGTTTTAGCTAGGATACTGCAAATATTTAAATCACAAAAGTTGTTAAAGTCAGCATTATTTGAAAGCAAGACATATCAAGAGGTAAGATACTTTCTATGTTATCACAATTGTTGACATTAGAATTTTTTAAAATATCCTATTTCTAAGTAAATATCCCAAGTAAAAATAATAATGACTTTTGTAAGTACTTTAAAGGAAGATTTAAGAATTGGCCATGTAATATCTAAAGCAAGGTATCTTCAAGGCTGTGGAGTTTTAAGTTTAATATAAAAACCATTTTTATATGCATATAAGTTAATTAAATCAGTAAGTGAAAGTTTAAAAATTAAGAGTTTTAATAAAAGGGTCCTAATATTGTTAAACAAGTTTACAATTATCTACACTAAGGAAAAGTAGAAAGCACTGAAAGACTACATTGCAAAAAAAAGTCAGATAATTCAAGCTTAGAGAATATATGCAATTTGTTTTTATTTTAGAAAAGTTTCAGTTTATTTTTAGAAACTGTCATCTAGCTCTTATTTAAGTAGCCAAAGAGGTTAATATTCCTATAAGATCTATTGCTTTAATCTTGAACTAGAGAAATGTTGCAAGTTTTCTTCACATAAAAAAGGAAAAGGATACTCTATTTACCTTGGATTAGGCACTGGATGTATTTCTTAAAGTATTTTATTTAGCCACCATAGTAACCCTAGAAAAAAATAGCTTACTTTAAATATATTAAGTATCTATCCCAGGGCATATTTTTTTAAAGCACTAGGTAATTTGTATTTGTGTTTCTGTCTTTAAGAATTTGTACTATCTGTAATAGGATGAAAAAAGTTTTACTTGAATCACACAAGTTTACTTTTCTATTTCCCACAACAAATTGTCAAAGTTGGTTACCATATGTACTAATCATTGCTCTATTTTCAAAAATGTTTAAAATCAAAGTCCATTACCACTAGTAAAATTCCAAAATGTATATCTATGTACTAAGCTAAACATTCTAAAAGATATTTCATATTTGGATACAATACTTCTACCATTAAGAAAGAAAATTTAAAGTACAGAAAAGATTGCACAAAATTAGCTTCAGCAATTAAATAATTTCACAACAATGAGCTTCATATTTTGAAACTATATGAACTCCATCTCCTCCAACTTTCAAATTCTAACATGTCTGGATATCTCACTTTGCCTAATATTCTGATTTATAAAGGCATAAGGATCAATCATATTGAAAATAGTTATGCATATATAGTTAAAAGTATACAATTACTAGAAAATACAATTTATATACAGCATGTAAGTGCACCTAAGTACCTACATGAAGTCAATTTCTGCACAAATAAACAAAACTGGAAAATTTTTCTGAAGTGTTAACCTACAAAAATAATCAACTATGACTTAGTCGAGACACACAGACATTGAAATAATTCCCTTGTGTTCTAAACATACAGAAAGTGTTGATATAACCCTAAGGAAAAGAAAGAAAGAAAGAAATTTAAAAACTACATCATTAAATTTTAAAGTAAGAAAGGAAACTTTCAGGTACCAAAAATAAATAGGAAACACACTAATGACTAAATTAAAGGGTAGTAATTAAAACCAACTACACTATAAAAACTACAAAGCAAAATAAACAAAAAATTCTAAATTTATGAGTTTCTAAATTAAAAATACCCATTAAATATTTAGCAGATAATTGTAAAGGAATCAGGTGGCAGATTCTTAAGGGCAAAAGAGAAAGCTAGAATAGAACATAGCAAAATTTTCATTTTATTATTGGTTCTTTATAGTTGTACATAACATTCAGTTGTTCATTCTATAGTTGTACATAACATTTAGTTGTTCATTCATAATTATAAAGGCATGGAATATAATTTGCTCTAATTCAATCCCCACTTACTTCCCCATTCCCTTCCCTCTTCCCTCCCCTTGTTCCCTTCCCTTTACTGATCTTTCTCCTCTTGTAGTTTTCTTTTCTTTTTTTTCCTAATTAGTATCTTGTGGATGTACATGATGGTGAGATTCACTGTGACATATTCATATATGTAAAGTTAGGTAATATTCATTCTACTATTCTTCCCTTATACCATTCCTCTTCTCTCCCCCTGCATCCCCTTCCTCTGTTCCACTCATCTTCTATTTTGAAAAAGAAATTAGTGCGCCCCCCTCTTTTCCTTTCTCCCCACTCCCTCTTATTTCGACAACCTTCTGAAAATCAGAAAAAACATTCCACCTTTGACTTCCTGGGTCTGGGCATATTTCAGTATTTCACTTAGCATGATCGTCTCCAGTTCCATCCATTTACCTACAAATACTATAATTCTATTCTATTTTATGGCTGAGTAATACTCCATTGTGTATACATACCACATTTTTTTTATTCATTCATCTGTTGAGATGTACCTAGGTTGGTTCCACAGCTTAGCTATTGTGAATTGTGTTGAAATAAACATCAAGGTGATTTTAGATCTTTTGGGTTTCTACCAAGAAGTGGGATAGTTGGGTCATATGGTTGGTTCCATTCCTAGTTTTTGAGGAATCAACATACTGCTCTCCATATCGATGCATTAATTTTCAGTCTCACCAACAATGTATGAATGTACGTTTTACTCCATATCCTCATCACCAATTATTATTATTTTTCTTCTTAATAATTGTCATCCTGATAGAGTAAGATGAAATCTCAATAAAAGATTTTTTTAAAGAAATATTTATTTATTTATTTATTTAGGTGTAGATGGACACAAAACAATGCCTTTATTTTTATGTGGTGTGGAGGATCAAACCCAGGTCCCGACTGCACGAGGTGAGCGCTCTACCGCTGAGCCACAATCCCAGCCCTCAATATAGGTTTTGATGTGCATTTTCCTAATTGACAGAGATGTTGAAAAATTTTTCATATATTTGTAGGCCATTTGTATTTCTTCTTTTGAGAAGTGTCTTTTTAGTTCTTTTGCTCATTTTTAACTGGGTTTTATGTGGGGGGAGTTGGTTTGCTTTATTTTGTTTTTCGGTGCTAAGTTTTTGAGTTCTTTATAAATTCTGGATATTAATGCCCTGTCTGAAATGCAGGTGGCAAAGATCTTTTATTCTGTAGGCTCTCTTCATGTTCTTAATTGTTTCTTTTGCTGTGCAGATGCTTTTTGGTTTGATATTTATATTTGGTTTTATATCTTGCATTTTAGGAGTCTTATTAATGAAGTTGTTTCCTGTGCCAATATGTTGGAATGTTGGGCCTACATTTTCTAGCAATTGCAGAGTTTCTGGTCAGTGATTCACTCTGAGTTGACCTTTGTGCAGGGTGAAAGATAAGTGTCAAGTTTCATTCTTCTACATGTGGATATCCAGTTTTCCAAGCTCCATTTGTTAACAGGGCTATCTCTTCTACAATGTATGTTTTTTGGCAACTTTGTCTAACATCAGGTAATTGTATTTATGTGGGTTTGTCTCTGTGTCTTCTATTCTATTCCATTGGTCTTCAAGTCTGTTTTGGTGCCAATACCATGTGGTATTTGTTATTAGAGCTCTGCAGTATAATTTGAGTCAGGTACTATGATGTCTCCCTCTAGCATCACTCTTTTTGCTCATGATTGTTTTGGCTCTTTTGGATCCTTATTTTTCCAAATAAATTTATAACTGTTTTTTCTAGTTCTGTGAAGAATGTCATTAGTATTTTGAAGGGGACTGCATTGAGTCTGTGAAACACTTTTGGTAGTACGGCCATTTTGACAATATTAATTCTGCCTATCTAAGAAAAAGGGAGGTTATCTCCATCTTCTAAGGTATCCTTCAATGTCTTTTTTCAGTGTTCTGTAGTTTCATTGCAGAAGTCCTTCACCTCCTTCATTAGATTAATTCACAAGTACTTTTTGAGGGTACTGTGAATGCTTTTAGTTTTCTTTTCAATAGATTAATTATTAGAGTATAGGAAAGTTATTTACGTATGTTCATCTTATATTCTGCTACTTTGCTAAATTTATCAACTCTAGAAGTCTTCTGGTGAAATCTTTGTGATCTTCTTAAAATATAGAAGTATGTCATCAGCAAATAGAGATAACTTGCCTTTTTCTTTTCCTATTTTATCAGTTTAATTTCCTTCTCTCGACTGATTGCTCTAGTTAGTTTCAAGGACTATGTTGAATAGGAGTGGTGAGATTGGGCATCCTTGTCTTTTTTCAGTTTTTAGAGAAAATACTTTCAGTTTTTCTTCATTCGGTATGATATTGGCCTTGGGTTTGTCAGATATTCCCTTTAAAATGTTGAAGTATATCCCTTCTCTCCCCAGTTTCTCTGGTGTTTTAAACATAAACGGGCACTGTACTTTGTAAAATGCTTTTTAAGTTTGATAATCTATTGAGATAATCATATGATGCTTGTCCTTATACTCTTTTTATGTGATGAACTTCACTTATTGATTTCCATGTGCTGAACGAACCTTGCATCCATGGGATGAAACTTACTTGATCTTGGTGCACTTTTTCAATATGCTTTTATATGTGGTTTGAGAATAGTTCATTAAGAATTTCTGCACCTATGTTAATCAAGGTTATTAATCTGAAGTTTTCTTTCTTGATGTGTCTGTTTGGTTTTGGATGATACTGGCTCCAAAACTTGAGGAGAATATTCTTTGTGAGAGTTAAATTCACAGGAAATGTTTTGCTCGGGTGTAAAGATAGATTTTTTTTTTAATTTTCAGAAATGTAAGTTATAATAACATTTATGTTTTGAAAAGAAGCTATGGATATCCCTAAATAAAGGAGTCAACCAAGAATAAAGATAAGAAACCAGTGATTGTTGAAGGAGAAGAAACGAAAATTCCAACACAGCCAGTTTACGTTAGAATATTCCAGAAAACAATCTTCAAAAAACAAAATAATAAAATAAAAAGAATATCTGCTATATTTAAGATACCAAGTGGATTTTTCAGGTCAGTTCAGCTTAGAATGAATTAGTGATACATATGTAAAACAGGAAGCAACTGAAAAACTTAATCATTTGAAGGAAAATACAAAAGTTATGTATTTATTGATCTGTGTGATGTTTACATGGATGTTAACTTTGTGAAAAATCATCAAACTATCCATTTATGTTCCAGGCCCTTTCTGAATATGTCTAAATAGTTCAATAGCAAATTCTCTTAAAACAAAAATACCCATTTTCTATTTTTTTCCCAGCGATTCAGGCCTAAAAACAATTAAAAAAAAAAAAAAAAAAAACAGTTGAGAAAGGCACTGTAACCATGATTCTTTATGTGATTGAGATATAAATATTATTTGGGTGTTTATAATAATGTAAACATTATTTGATTAACCCAAAATATAATGAAAGACATTAAATGCCATTCTAAAATGAAGATGCTCTGTGAAAATAAAGTTTTTTTTATAAATGAAGACCGGTTTTTTAAGTCGCTTTGTATGTAGTTATATCATGTTATACATGTGCATCAATTTGATTTCAATGGATAACTGTCAGTACAGGATGTGATAAATGTCATACTCAAAATTATATATAAGTATATTTTCATGCTTTAAAAAGTATCAATTAAAAGAAAATGATAGATATTTTATTATAAGATATTATAGATAATCTTTTGCAAAGGAATGTTAATAAGAAATCAGGCTGGATGTGGTGGTGCATACCTGTAATCCCAGTGGCTCAGGAGGCTGAGGCAGGAGGATAGCAAATTCAAAGCTAGCCTCAGCAACTTAGCAAGGCCCTAAGCAATTTAGTGAGACCCTGTTTCAAAATAAAAAATATAAAAAAAAGGCTGAGGATATGGCTAAGTTCCCCTGGGTTCCATCCCCAGTACCCCAAAAAACATAACAAAACAAAGAAAAATCACCATAATCAAACCAAGAAAATAATTTCATATATATGCAATGGATAAGAAAACAAAGCTATAACATGTGTTAACGTAAAGGCCTCAGAAAACTTAAATTCACCATAATCTACCTACCTAAAACTCTAATGTAGGAACTGTCCTGTTTTTAACTTAATTATGCCTATTTTACCAAAATGAGTATATTTTTAACATTACATAGACCAGCTTAATTGTTAAAAATATCATAAGTAGTATGGGCACTTTTAAAGTCTAAAGGTTAATCCTAAAACTTGAAAGTAGAGCAAAAGCACCCTTTATTAAGAAAAATGATATTACATATTAGAATCTTGACACTGAAGTACTAATTTTGGGATAATTGTGTCTCCATCACTGCTTTCTCAGATACTAAACTCAACTAAATGAGATTCACAGAAGCCACACATTAGGCAAAATAATTCATAAATTATTTCATATTATTTTTCCAATTTCAGTGATATTTATGTGAAAATTCTTATTAATTTTTAAATTAATTTTTAGAAAACTAGGAGAATTTTTGCTGGGAGATAGACAGCTATGTCAAGTCAAATTTCTTTTTAACATAATCATTCTTGCTTCTTAGCAGGAAAGGGAAGATGAAAGACCGACTTCAAGAACTAAAGCAAAGAACAAAGGAAATTGAACTTTACAGAGACAGTCATGTGTTAAGTTCGGAAACAGAGGAAAAAGGGGTGTTTGTGCAGCAAGCTATTATTTATGAGAGAGAGCCTGTAGCTGAGAGACACCTACATGAGATCCAAAAACTACAGGAGAATATTAACAATTTGGCAGATGATGTGCAAAGATTTGGACAGCAACAGAAAAGTCTGATGGCTTCAATGAGAAGGTTTAGCCTCCTTAAGAGAGAGTCTAGCATTACAAAGGAGATAAAAACCCAAGCAGAACACATTAACAGAGGTTTGGGTGATTTAGTTAAAGAAGTTAAAAAGTCAGAGGTTGAAAATGGTTCATCGTCAGTCATCACAAGGATACTTAAATCTCAGTATGCTGCAATGTTCCGACATTTTCAACAAACTATGTTTATATACAATGACACAATAGCTGCAAAGCAAGAGAAGTGCAAGGCATTTATTTTTCGTCAACTTGAAGTTGCTGGTAAAGAGGTACCTGAAGAAGAAGTAAATGATATGCTTCACCAAGGAAAATGGGAAGTTTTTAATGAAAGCTTACTCACAGAAATCAATATCACTAAAGCACAACTCTCAGAGATTGAACAAAGACATAAGGAACTTGTTAATTTGGAAAACCAAGTAAAGGATTTACGGGATCTTTTCATTCAGATATCTCTTTTAGTAGAGGAACAAGGAGAGAGCATCAATAATATTGAAATGATAGTAAATAGTACAAAAGATTATGTTAACAATACTAAAGAGAAATTTGGACTAGCAGTAAAATACAAAAAAAGAAATCCATGCAGGATACTGTGCTGTTGGTGCTGTCCATGCCATGGCTCAAAATAAAGAAACTATTTTTAAAATTTTTCCATATTTAAGCTGAAGGGTGTATTTCAGTGTCTGTTTTTCATTGTTTCATGGATCCACACTTTATCACTGTTAAGTCATAATTTTCCCCTTTAACACCTACTACTATTACAGAGACTCCTGAAGTCAGTGACATAAGTCTTTAAATTTTATTAATCTGAAAACAGTATGAATACCTTCAACTCACAGGTTAACAATAAAAATTAGATGAATAAATTGAAGTTTCTGATCAGGTACTAAATTCTACTACACATTTTTCCTAATTTCTAATGCTTTAACAAGATGAACATTAAATTAAGTGATGACCATGTAAGCAATATATTTGGCTATTTGAGACTGTTTGGTAATTGAGAATTACATAAAACATGACATCAGAAGATGCTACAATAAAGCAAAATCAAGTAGATTTCACATCAAATTTAGTGTTAGAAAAAATGAGAGAATTCTTGTGTGACATTTTCCATTTCCTTAAAGAACTATAAGGCAAAATTGTCAAATGAAAGCTCAGTAGGTTTAAGGAGTAACAGAAAGAAAGCGATAAGGAATAAAATAGTCATTTGGGATGGAAGGATAACAATTATTTTATAAAAGGTAGTAGAATAACCAGGCAGCACTTAGGGCTCAACTAAATGTATGGTCACAATTTTAATGTGCTATCACCCAGTGCAGTCATGTTTTTAACCTATTGATGTTTTAGCTGCTTGGGTACTAGCATAGAATGTAAAGATAATGGATCTATTTAATATGACAGCTTTTCCAGATGTGTATAATGGAGGGAAAATGTGTTATGGTAGCTTAAGGTACTTGAAAAGGCAGAATTTATACATTTATTATAAATATCATAAATCATTTAAAAATTATAAAGAAATTTAAGCACTTTCTACTATGTCAAATGTCAAGCATCATTGTAGAAAGATGTTTCATATCTCAGCTCAAATGTTTAAGAAATATTATAAAAGGAATAATTTAAAACAGGTAACAAACTCCACAGGTAATAGTTAAAGCTAATATATCTTCTGCTCTTGTTAAACTTGCATTCAGAGCTTTCATGATATTTGTTCCTGGGCTAGAGTTGTGGCTCAGAGATGAGTGCTTGCCTAGCAACTGTGAGGCACTGGGTTTGATTCTCAGCACCACATAAAAATAAATAAATAAAGGTCCATTGATAATTGATACATACACACACACACACACACACACACACACACACAAAATAATTATTTCTAAACTGTTTATCATAAAAATTGAGAATATTTAGTACTATTTAATATTCAACAGTATTAGATTCACAATTTTTTTTTTCTGTTAGCACTGTATATTTGAACACAGTGCCTTTGAAAAACCAGCCTCTATCTCAGAGCAAAGCCTGTCCAAGGAAGGGACATGCCTTTGTCCTTGGAAAAACCCACAGAGCACTCCTAGGCACATTCTCACCCTGCTAAATTGTTTATCTACAGGAGATATCTGCTGCGCCAGGTGTCCCTGACTCAGTCAGGCTAGGTGGGGATCCATAGCAGCCCCCTAGCAGCCACCAATCAGCATGAGACAGGGAAATACCTGGGATGCCAGATAACCCTCCCAGCAGTTTATGGTGGTTGATAACAAGTTGGGAAACCATGTAGCTCAGGAGGTACACCCCTCAGGGCTTAAACCAATCAGTTCAAATGTATACCCTTTTCTTGTATTGACCAATCACCCCTACCCAACTTGTTCCCGCCAGTGAATGAACTAATCATGTTTTAGAGTTGTTTGATTTTCCCGCAGTGTGAGATGATTTGTTGTGATGTATGTGAAATCCCTGCCCTCTCCAAAGAATGTATATAAACTCTGCTTAAGTTTTTCTTGGGGCTCTCTGCTCCTTTCAAGTGAGCTCTGAGCCCCAGCATGCTGGACCCCCAATAAACCCTCTGCTGTTACATGAGACAGTCTCTTGGTGGTCTCTGCCTCTGATGCTCACCCAACCTTAACACCTTTAAAGCAAGAGTTAAATACAGCAATTTTCATCACAAAGCAATGTGTCATATACAGTTTTTCCTTCTGTATTTTAAAACTATTACTATTATCCTAACCTAAGCAACAGAAACAATGATACTTAATTAGTTGTCAAATATTTTGTATATTTTATTTTTATACTTAATAGGCACTACAAGTAGTAGTTTTTTTCTTAATGTAACTATCTGAAAGGGATAAAATTCCTTGAAGGGATTGAAGGCACAATGTTAGGAATCTATTGGTTCTGTAAGTATGAGAAGATCAAAATAATTAATAAAAATTATTATGATCATAGGACTTATATTCATAATCAATAATGTCATTTTCTGTGATCATAAGTTTTGTGTAGCTTAAATTCATATAACATTTTAAAAACAGCTCTCTCTTGAAGCCCAACATCAAGGTGAGGGACAGACAATCTGCATGGGTACTCAAGAATACAAGGAAGAAACTGTAATATCTCAGATCCACACTGCAAGAAAGAAAGACACTATAAATGTCCTTCTTTCACAGCAAGTGCTTTTGAGCTCCTTTAGAGAGTCTTAAAAGGAACTACAGCGTGCATGGAGACAGGCTGATTTTGCTCCTTAACCTGATCAAAGACTGGAAAAAGCTAAAAACCTGTAATGTCCTCCGTCTACTTCCAGTGCTATTCTAAGGCCACACACAGACAACATGAAAAAACAAGGGAGGAAGGTGCCCCAAACAAACCAGGATACTGTAATAACAGAATCCATGGACAGTGAAGTTGATGAAATGTCAGAGAAGGAGTTCAGAAGGTTCATAATTAAAATGATCTGTGAATTAAAGAATGACCTAAGACCTAAATGAGCAAATACAGGCAAAAATTGATCACTCCAACAAAGAGATAAGAGAGAAAATACAGATAGCAAAAGATTACTTCACGAAAGAGAGACTCTGAAAAAAACAGAAATCCTTGAAATGAAGGATACAATCTCAGTACCACATACAAATAAATAAATAATTAAAGGTCCATCAATAACTAATAAAAATATTTTTTAAAAACTCAATAAAGTATAACCAACAGACTAGATCACTTGGAAGAAAGAATGTCAGAAAATGAAGACAAAGCAATCGATGTGGAAATTAAAGTTGATCACACAGTGAAGATAGTAAGAACAATGTAATGATGCAATTTAAAGAATTAGAAAAGCAAGAACAACCCAAACCCACAGTCAGTAGAAGGAAAGAAACAAAAAAGATCAGAGCAAAGATAAATGAAATACAAACAAACAAACAAACAAAAAGACAAAAAGTTGGCTTTTGAAAAGAAAAACAAAAGTAACAAACTTCTAGACTAAGAAAAAGTGACCCAAATAAGTAAAATCAGAGATGAAAAAGAAGCGATTACAACTGATACCACAGACAAACAGAAGATCATTAGGGACTATTATGAACCACCATCCACTAACAAACCGGAAAACTTTAAAGAAGTGAATAAATTTCCAGACACATATAACTTACCAAAATTGAACCATGAAGACATGGAAATCTGAACAGGCATTAACAAATTAAACAGTGAAATCTGTAATTAACGTCTTCCCATAAAGAAAAAAACAAGGATCAAATGGCTTCACTGCTTAATTTTATGACATTTTTAAAGGTACTAACATCATTTCTTCTCAAACCATTCTGAAGTATTGAAAGGGAGGAAATTAACCTGATACCAGATGAGGAAAAATTCACAACATAAATGAAAGAAAAATAAAAGAGAAAAAGAAAAGTATAGACCAATATCCCTAATAAAGCCAGATGTAGAAATTCTCAATAAAATACTAGTAATACAAATCCAAAATCACACAAAAAATTCTACACCACAATTTAGTGGAATGTATTTGAGAGATACAAAGATGGTTGGATATATGCAAATCAATATACTTAACACATCACATTCACTAATGAAGGACAAAAGTCATATGATGATCTCAATAGATGCACAAAAAAGCATTCGATAAGATTCAATAAACTTCATAAACCTCTCAAAAAATTAAGCATGGGCCAGGTGTGGTAGTGCATGCCTGTAATCCAGTCGTTGGGAGGCCGAGGCAGGAGGATCATAAGTTCAAGGCCAGCCTCAGCAACTTAGTGAAGCCCTAAGCAACTTAGTGAGACCCTGTTTCAAAATAAAAAATTAAAAAAGGGCTGGGAATGTGGCTTGGTGGTTAAATGCTCCTCGGTTCAATACCTGGTACAAACAAAACAAAACAAAATTAGGCATGGTAGGAATATATCTCAACATAATAAAGGCTATATATTAAAAACTTATAGACCTCTGTTCTGGCTGTATCCGATGCTGCACCTGTGTGGATCCCTGATGCTCAGCTCCCCATCTACCAACGCATGGTTCCTCTGGCCACCTCCAACCTGGAACACTGCAACTGCTGCATTAGGCCCCTCAACCTGGTAGCCTCCATCTTGGGACACTGGAAGGGCCTGAAGGCAGCAGCCTGCCACAGCACCACCAGCCACAATGCTGCATCTCCAAACAGGCTGCCCAATGCCGTGGCACAAACCCACCATCGCTGCCCCATCTCTGAAAGCAGTCGCCTCCATCTTGGTACACCACCACCATCTTGGGTTACCTCCACTGCCACCATTGCCATCTTTAGTTGGGGCAGCTTCCATCTTTGGACCCTAGCAGGAGCCTAAAAGTCCAACATCAAGGTACCTGCAGGTTAGCCACCTCCACCTTCACCACCAACTAGGACCATGGTTTCTTCCATCCAGGGACAAGAACCAGGGCCTTGGTCATCACCAAGGTCCCTATAGGCTTGGTTACACTTGAAGTCTCCCTGCTAGGTGTACTGATAGCTACCATCTTCCTGCAGAGGCAGGAGAGAGCTTTGCATGGAGTCAGTAGGTTAGAAGAAGGTATGAAGGCTCAGTGCCAACCAGATTCCCTGGGCCAACTCAGGCAGCACTTGCTGAGACGTGACACCAGTCCAGTCCCCAACTCTCTCCATATACCATCATCCAATGATCACTAGTCCTGCCAATTTGGCAATCAACAGGGACTTTTGGCTCCCCAATCCCCAGTCTTCCAACATCACCCCCTAGCAACCAACCCATCTCAGCACTTGCAGCTATGTGGCTGGCCTGCAGCTCTCAATGCCTGGTCCTGATCTTCCAGATACAGAACAGCTTTCCACAACAGGGACACAGCCCTCAGGACCTCTGGAGAGAGAGGTTCCTGATTGGGTAGTCAAAAGGTCAGGGGCAAGAGAGAGACAATTTAAAGACTAAATTAGAGACCAGGAATTGTAGAGTCCTCAGACAAGACCAGGCTCCCACATCACACTGCTACACCTTGCCTCTAGGATTTCCATTTTCAAGACTAACCCTCACACCCTAGTAATATTCACCATCCAGAGGGTGGAGATAACAGCAAAATCCAGACAACACCACCTATCAGATGAGAAGGGAAGCAGGGAACTCAAACAGAAACAATAATTCAATTTTCATTTGAGATTTTTTTTTCTTTCTTGTCCTACCCTGACATCCCTAACATTTGTGAAACCAAGTACTTTTCATGCATCAGGCTACTGAGGACTGGGATGTCTGAATAGTATATTACAGTTTTGTTGTATTTTTTTTTTTAATTTCTACAGTTTTTCTTATTTTATTTTATCTTATTCTATCTTATTTTATTTTCATCTCTTTCTCTATATTTTCCTTCCACATATCTGTCTCCCTGGTATGTCTTTCTTTTTTCCTGCTAACAGCCAATTTCCTTTGATTCCTCTTTCATGCTTCCTATGATTTAATACCTCTACATTCTCACCTCCTACTTCAATAATATCTCATCCTCAGTAACATCCTCAACATCCAACCCTATCCCTGGTTCTCTCTTTGTCCATCATTAAAAAATGTAGACCCTTTCTCAAACCTACTGTTTATATTGTAGATAATAATCAAACACATAATATCTGTTTATTGTGGCAAAACTGTAAACATCTTAAAGGAAATATTTGGCTAAAGGCTGTATATTGTTTGTACTGGAGTCTGTTAATATTGATCTGCCCCTTAAAGTCAAGGTATTGGAAACCTGCAGGGATACTGTTAAGTCTATAGGGTAGAAACTGTAATACCTTGGATCTGCTCTACTTAGAGGGAAGACACAAGAACAACATGAAAAAACAAGGGAAGAAAGTGACCCAAATAAACCAAGATGCTATAATAATAGAATCCATTGATAACACAGTAAAGGAAATGTCAGAGAAGGAGTTCAGAATACACATAATTAAAATGATCTGCAAAGTAAAGGATGATATAAGACAGCAAACACAGGCAGCATAAGATTACTTCAATAAAGACAGATTCGGGGGGGGGGGACAAAAACAGACAGCAATCTTTGAAATGAAGGAAACAATAAACCAAATTAAAAACTTAATAGAAAACATCACCAACAGACTAGATCACTTGGAAGATAGAAACTCAGGCAATGAAGACAAAAAATATAATCTTGAAAATAAAGTTGACCATACAGTGAAGATAAGAAAACATGAACAGAACTTCTAAGAATTATGGAATAACATGAAAAGACCAAATTTAAGAATTATCAGGATAGAGGAAGGCACAGAGATACAAACCAAAGGAATGAACAATCTTGTGAATAAAATAATATCAGAAAAGTTCCAAAACCTGAAGAATGAAATGGAAAATCAAATACAAGAGGCTTACATTACAGGACACCAAGTACTAAATGACAACAGATCCACACTAAGGTACATTATAAAGAAAATGCCTAGCATACAGAATAAGGACAGAATTTTAAAGACCACAAGAGAAAAGTATCAGATTATATATAGGAAGAAATCAATTTGGATCTCAGGAGATCTCAACCCTGACCCTCAAAGCTGGGAGGTCCTAGAACAATATATAAGAAGCTATGAAAGAAAATGGATACCAACTAAGAATTTTATGTCCAGTAATATTAAGCTTCAGATTTGATGATGAAATAAAAATCTTCCATGATAAACAAGAGTTTAAAGAATTTACAACTAGAAAACCTGCACTACAGAACATCCTCAGAAAAATATTCCATGAGGAGGAAACGAAAAACAACAATGAAAATCAGCAAAGGTAGGAACTACACTGTGGAGAGCTATGGGTAAACTGAGTGATGTGGAAGCCATTAGTCAGGGAACCCCAGTTGTAGGAACTCCCAGGTGGAACCCCCTGGTTTGAGAATGCCTACTTCAAATTGGAACCTTGTTCTAGTTCACCACTCAAGTTCAGGCACAGTTCCAGAGATGGAAATGACCCACTGAGGCCACATGGAGATGGGTTTGGCTTGCCAAAATGCCAACCAACCTGTTTACTGCAAGACCCTTGCCACACTGAGAAGCAAGCACCAAACCAAGACTTCTCCTACTGAAATCTTATCCCTGCCTTGCTTGTACTACCCCTTTAAGAAAGAATCGGAGCCATTTTTCAGTTGTTCACTTCCAGCTCCTATCAGGACTGGAAAACCCATCAGATGCTCCTCTTTCTATCTAATTTCTGGCTTTATCTTTATTTCTGATCATTTCAGACTTTTATTATACCAGGCAGCTCACACGTTCTGACGAGAAATCTACTCTGTTGGGGTGTGATCACCTTATTATACTATACTAATGAAAAAGCCAATCAAAGGAGAAACCAAGTCAAGTTGAAAATCAAAATTAAACCAAAATGACCATGAATACAAATCATACCTCAATAATAACCAATTGCTAATGTCCTAAACTCATCAATCAAAAGACAGACAGGAAGACTGGATTTAAAAAAAGACCCAACAAAATGCTGCCTTCAAGAGACTCAATCATAGGAAAAGACATCCACAGACAGAAGGTGAAAGGTTAGGAAAAAAACATACCACTCACATGGACTGCATAAACAAGCAGGGGTTTCCATCCTCATATCAGATAAAGTGAACTTCAAGCCAAAGTTAATCAAAAGGGATAAAGAAGGATGTTTCATACTGCTTAAAGGAATCATATATCAATAAGACATAATAATCATAAATATATATGCCCCAAACAATGGCTCATCTACATTCATCAAACAAACTCTTCTCAATTTCAAGAATCAAATACACTACAACACAATACTGGGTGACTTTAACACATTTTCTCACCATTGGATAGATTTTCCAAACAAAAACTAAATAAACTACAGAAATCAATAATAAAATCAATAACTTAGACTTAACAGACATATATAGAATATTTCATCCATCAATGAGCAAATACACTTTTTCAGCAACACATGGATCCTTCTCTAAAATAGACATATACTATGCCACAAAGCAACTCTTAGCAAATTTAAAAAAATAGAGATATTACCCTGCATTCTATGAGATCATAATCTGATAAGATGAAATTAGAAATCAATGATAAAATAAAAAATAGAAGCCACTCCAATACCTGGAGTATGAAATGAAATAATAAACTATTGAATGAACAATGGACAGCAGAAGACATAGGGAGGAGATAAAAAAATTATTAGAGGTAAATGAGAATACCAATAAAACATATCAAAATCTCTGGGACACTGTGAAGGCAATACTAAGAGGAAAGTTCATTGCATTGAGCTCATTCATACATCTCAAAGCCCTAGAAAAAGAAGAACAAATCAACACCAAAAACAGTAGAAGACAGGAAATAATTAAAATCAGAGCAGACATCAATGAAATTGAAACAAAAAAAAAAATTGAAAAAAACCTTAAACCGAAAAGTTAGTTCTTTGAAAATTAAATAAAATTGACAAACCCTTCACCATGTTAATGAAGAGGAGAGAGAAAACTCAAATTACTAAAATTTGTGATGAAAAAGGAAATGTCACAATGGTCACTATTGAAATACAAAAAATAATTAGAAACTATTTTGAAAATTTATACTCCAATAAAATAGAAAATCTTGAAGACACAGACATGTCTAGAAACATGATCTACCCAAACTGAATCAGGAAGACATACATAATTTAAACAGGTCAGTTTCACACAATGAAATAAAAGATGCCTTCAAAAGCTTACCAACTAAGAAAAACCCAGGACCAGATGAATTCTCAGCTGAGTTCTACAAGACCTTCAAAGAAGAACTAATACCAATATTCCTCAAATTACTCCATGAAAACAAAAGGAGGGAACCCTTCCAAACTCATTCTATGAGGCTAATATCACCCTGATAACAAAACCAGACAAAGACACATCAAGAGGCAAAAATTCAATAAAATTCTGGCGAATCACACACAAAAACATATTAAAAAGATACTGTACCATGATTGAATGGGGCTCATTCAAGGGATGCAAGGTTAGTTCAACATATAGAAATCAACAAACATAATTCATCATATAAACAGACTTAAAGATAAGAACCATATGATCATCTCAATAGATGCAGAAAGGGCATTTGACAAAATACAGCACCTCTTCATGTTCAAAACACTAGAAAACTAGGGATAATAGGAACATACTTCAACATTGTAAAAGCTATCTATGCTAAGCCCAAAGCAAACATCATTCCAAATGGAGAAAAATGGAAAGCATTTCCTCTAAAATTGGGACAAGTCAGGGATGCTCTCTCTCACCACTTTATTCAACAACATAGTCCTTGAAACTTTAGCCAGAGCAACTAGAAAAAAGAAATTAAAGGGATATGCATAGGGAAAAAAACTCAAACTATTACTCTTTGCAGACGACATGATTCTATACTTAGAGGATCAAAAAAATTCAACCAGAAAACTTCTAGATGTAATAAATGAATTCAGCAAAGTAGTAGGATATAAAATCAATACCCATAAATCAAATGCATTTCTGTATATCAGTGATGAATCCCATGAAAGAGAATTTTGAAAAACTACACCATTCACAATAGCCTAAAAAAAAAGGTGAAAAGACCTCGACAATGAAAACTACAGAATACTAAAGAAAGAAATTTTAGATGACAAAATCCCCCTTGTTCTTAGATAGGCAAAATTATTATTGTCAAAATGGCCAGACTACCAAAAGCATTATACAAATTTAAAGCAATTCCAATTAAAAGCCCAATGATGTTCCTCATAAAAATAGAAAAGGCAATCATGAAATTCATTTGGAAAAATAAGAAACCCAGAATAGCTAAAGCAATTCTTAGCAAGAAGAATAAAGCAGAAGGCATCACAATACCAGAACTGAACCTATACTACAGAGTTACAGTAATAAAAACGGCATAGTATTGGCACCAAAATAGACCTGTAGACCAACGGTACAGAATAGATGACAGAGACAAACCCACATAAATACAGTTATCTAACACTAGACAAAAGTGCCAAAAACATACATTAGAGAAAAAAATTGTCTTTCAACAAATGGTACTGGAAAAACTGGAAATCTACACGCAGCAAAAACGAAATTAAATTTCTATCTCTCACCCTGCACAAGACTCAACTCAAAGTGGATCAAGGGCCTAGGAATTAGACCAAAGACCCTGCACCTAATAGAAAAAAAAGTAGGCCCAAATCTTCATCATGTTGGCTAAGACCTGACTTCCTTAAAAAGACTCCTAAAGTGCAAGAAATTAAATCAAGAATCAATAAATGGGATGGATTCAAACTAAAAAGCTTTTTCTCAGCAAAGGAAACAATCAGTAATGTGAAGAAAGAGACTACAGAATGGGAGAAAATCTTTATCACACACCCATCAGATAAGAGCACTAATCTCTGGGATATACAAAGAACTCAAAAAACTTAACACCAAAAAACCACAAATAACCCAATCAATAAATGTGCTAAGGAACTGAGCAGCCAAAATAAGATATAAAATCGATCAACAAATATATGAAAAACTGTTCAACATCTCTGGCGATTAAAGAAATGCAAATAAAAACTAAGATTTCATCTCACTCCAGTCAGAATGGTAATTATCAAGAATACAAGCAACTGTAAGTGTTGGCGAGGATGCGGGGGAAAAGGTACACTCATTTACTACTGGTGGGACTGCAAATTGGTGTAACCACTACGGAAAGAAGTATGGAGAGTCCTTAGAAAACTTGGAATGAAACCACCATTTGACCCAGCTATCCCACTCCTCAGTCTATACTCAAAGGACTTAAAATAAACATACTACAGTGTTGCAGCCACATCAATGTTCATAGCAGCTCAATTCACAATAGCTAAACTATGGAACCAACCTAGATGTCCTTCAATAGATGAATGGAAAAAGAAACTCTGGTATATAAACAAAATGAAATATTACTCAGCCTTAAAGAATAATATAATTATGGTATTTGCAGGCAAATGGATGGAACTGGAGAGTATCATGATAAGCAAAGGAAGTCAATCAGGCCAAATGTTTTCTGTGATAAGAGGATACTGATCCATAATAGGGAGGAGGGGCAAGGAAAGAATGGAGAAACATTGGATTGAGCAAAAGGGAGAAAGGACAGGGAAAGGGGTATGGGGTTGGAAGATGGTGGAATGAAATGGATATTATTATCCTATGTAAGTGTATGATTGTATGAATGGTGTGACTGCATTGCGTACAACCAGAGAAATGAAAAATTGTACTCCATTTGTATACAATGAGTTGAAGTGCATATTCTGCTGTCATGGATTAGAACAGCAACAAACAAACAAACAAACAAAAATGCCTACAGATAACATCAGAGTGAATGGGAAAAGCCAGAATCATTTCCTCTAAGAACAGAAACAAGACAAGGATTTCCACTTTCATCAACCTTATACAAGATGGTATTGAAGGTTTTGGCCAAAGCAATTTGGCAAAAGAAAGAAATTAACGACACTCAGATTTAAAAAGGAAGAAGTTAAATTATCCCTGTTAGAAAATTACATGATTTAAAACCTTAAGACTCTACCAAAAAACTGCTAGAATTGATAAACAAATCTAGTAAAGGCTGGGTGCAGTGTCGCATGCCTATAATCCCAGTGGCTCACGAAGCTGAGACACAAGGAGGGCGAGTTCAAAGCCAGCCTCAGTAATGGCGAGGCTCTAAGCAACTCAGTGAGACCCTGTATCTAAATAAAATACAAAACAGGGCTGGGGATGTGACTCAGTGGTTGAGTGCCCCTGAGTTCAATCCCTGGTACCAAAAAAAAAAAGAGCAATGGAGTTAAAAAAAAAATATCAGTAAGGTGCAAGACACAAAATGAACATAAAAAAATATGTAGCTTTACTATATATATCAAAAAGAAAACTGTTGAGAAAGAAGTCAAGAAAGGAATCCATTCACATTAGCTTAAAAAAATAAATAAATGAACTATTTAGGAATAGATACAATCAAGAGAGTGATTGATCCTTACAATGAAAATGTCAAAACAGTCATGAAATAAACTGAGCAGGACACAAAAAAACTGAAAGACATCCCATGCTTATGCATTATAAGAATTCATATTGTTAAAATGTCCATACTATGTAAAGTAATTTATGGATTTTATGAAATTCCTATTAAAATACCATTGATATTCTTTCACAGATATTGGGAAAAAACTCCCTAAAATTTTTATGGAAACACAAAAGACCCCAAAGAGCCAAAGCAATCTTGAGCAAAAATAACAAAGCTGGAGGGCATTACCACACTTCATTTCAAAACATTAGTTCAAAGGTTTAGTAACTAGAACAGCATGATACTGGCACAAAACAAACACATAGACAAAAGGAATAGAATACTGAATTCAGAAATAAACCTATGTTATTTTAGTCAGTTTTTTTCATTATTGTGACCAAAGAACCTGACAAAAACAATTTTAGAGAAGAAAAAATTTATCTGTGGGCTCAGAGTTTCAAAGGTCTCAATCCATAAATAGCCAGCTCCGTTCTTTAGAATCAAAATGAGAAAACATCACGGCAGAAGACTGTGGCAAAGAAAAGTGGCTGAATACATCATATCAGGAAGCAGAGAGGTAGAGAGACTCCACTTGCCAGATATAAAACATATACTCCAAAGGCATCTTCAGTGACTTACCTCCTCCAGCTAATAGGACTGAATGTTCACACCACAAACACAAATCTTGGAATAACAATGTCAATTACCCTGATCTGAATCAAAGTACACATTATATACAAATATTGAAATATCCCACTGTACCCCACAAACATGTACAATTTCTATATGTCAATTAAAATTAAAATACATTTTGGGGAAAAAAACTCCTCTGAAAAAAGTTAGTAAAATAATAAGACATATTTCATAAACATACTATTGATCCATAATTAATCCTCGTATCTTTTTAAGTTCTCACTGACTATAAAATTATAATGATGAAGTAATCATCCGAGTTGTGTACTTTTTTCTTCTACTCAGGAAATTCCCTGGCTGAGAGAGAAGACAGAACTGAAAGCAGATATTTTACTCATAGTTATCTAATTACTCAGAAATCACTCCAGTCACTTAATAATTGCAAGCTCCTGCCCTGGTGCTTTTCCACAGAAATCTGTAAGACTGTCTCCATCACCTTAAGTGTAATATTCCTATGATTATCTTAATTATAAGGGCAAAATGCCCTTGTCACCACCACTATAGGCATCCTGATCTTCCTTCACCTACTTCATTGTTTCAATATATGTATCACTTAATATGACAGAATTTGTTAATTTTATTTATTACTATACCCACTAAAACATAAGCACCAGAGGTCAGACATGTAGTTTCACTATTTTTGTTCCCAAACAAATTCCCCTCACCAGAACAGTGCCTGGCACAGAATAGACACTCAATAAATAACTTGATGAATTAATATGTACGTGCATGAATAAATGTACAAAAGAACAAAAGAAAAATAAATGACTATTGAAGTATAAACATATAACTATTTTATGAATGATCAACAGTCATTACTATCTTTTTTTTAATAGTCATTAATATCATTGACTTTAGAAATCACTGATTTTCTGCTTAAACACTGTAGAGATCAATTCAACCTAACTTTTCATATATATCTCTAATAGAGTTTTACTTCAGATTCAGTATTGATTATATAAACCACATACCTTCCCTAATTAGTTAAATCCATAAAAATTTTAAAGTATAAGCTTAACAATAAATGATAAAATTAGATTTTTAACGTTTGTAATCAAAGCTTCCAAACTGCCTTACTTAAAAAAATCTTCATTCTCCTGAGGAACAATGAGAACTAAGACTTTTTCATTTATCCACATGATAAGTTGATTTTTTTTAATCCTTAATAATGAATCACAAGAATGAGGAAAAAGAAATAAGAAGGTAAGGACAATATTTAGTTAGCTTCAAGTTAAAGAGAAATTTAAACTAAGGAATTTCACTTTACTACCTACCATAGCTATAGCACCATCTGGTATTTACCACACATAAATGCTATGACTACAAAAGATGTTTGTCACTTTGTTCTTAAAAAATGTTCAGGCAGTGGGACAAAATGATATAACTGTATGACTAAGATGGTAATGACACAGATCATATGTGTAAGATGGAAAAATAAGAAATAAATATTACAAAATCAATGTGGCATTAGAAAAATAAACCATTTAAATAATTTGCAAACAAGAATCTTCTCAAAAAAAAACAACACAAGGACAATGGCAAAATATGTTATTAAAAGAGGAAAAAAAATTAAATTATTCTAGAATCTTGTTAATAGACAATTTCAAACTGTAAATTTGATAGAAAGAAAATTGTCAACTAAAACATGAGTTTATATTTGAATACCCAGGAGATCTAATTATAAGAATTGTTCCATAACACAATCTTAATTCCTTATCCCTATTTTATAAGAAGGTCTCAATAATCAGTAATTCTCAGTTAATTACATACATTTTATTGTACTAGGGCACAACTATTTTAGTTAATATAATACTTTATAACAGACAACTTCTCTATCTGTTAAGGCCACCGCCCCTAATTTACAATGACACTGTAACTTACACCAATACAGGCTTTCCAGATATCCTAGGATGTCTTAACACTTCTGACATTGTCTCTTTTGTCTCTTCCATTCTCTCTTCATCACTGGAATCCACAACAAATATTACCCCATAGGATTCAGCATAGTAATTCTTCCAAATTCCCCGAATTCTTTTGCCACCTCCCAAGTCAAAGATGGTGACTTCAAACTTTCCTTGTCTAAGGTCAATTTTAGAAAATCCAACAGTAGGAGCTACATCTTCAGGGTGTTCTGTTTAAAATGACACAAAAGGAACAATCTTTAGACTTTAAATAACATTAACTCTAGTATTTTAATGTCATTTAAATACTAAATGGAATATTTACCACTTGTTTATACAACAGACACTACATCTAAACATACAGGTTTGGTAAGAGGCTAATACAAATATATATAATACAAAATATCCAACTATATTTTTTATTCCATGAAGATAGAAATTTCTGTATTTTTTAAGCTGCTATAATCCCAGCACCTAATAGGTATTCAGTAAGTATATGTTAAATGAATGAATAAATTCTTGTCGTTAATGCTATTTCCTCTCCAACTTAAAAACAATAAGTGTCAACCTTTCAATGTCATAGTCAACCCTAGGGATAAATTCTGTGGAGTTAAAAAGAAAATGATAAGCATTTAAAGAATAAAATGATTTAGAAGAATCAAAATATAGGAGAAACTACAAAAAAAAAAAAACCTTTTAAACTAGATAAATTAGAGCTACAACTAAGTAAAATTTTTGATAACAGCTTGCAAACAAAATAAAGAGACTACATTATTTCTACAGGTATATGTACTAGATGCTCCAAATAATGTATAATTGAAGGGTTTCTGTTTTTAGGGGAAGCGCTTCTGTATATGACAGCAAAAAAAAAGTCTAGGGTGCACATGATTATATCAGTCAATGAGTGGTAATGACAGAAAAGGATTAACAAGAGATCCCTGAAGGTCATTAAAAAAAAAAAAAATTCACAGGGGAGATGGGAATTAGACCTAAAAATTAGGTAGGCAGAAGCATAATGTAAACAAGGGAAAGGAGAATCAAGAAAATAGCCACAAACTGAAGCTAATCCTTAAGACTGTAAATGCAGACTGAAGCCAGACTGAAGAGGGGTCCAAAGTCAGAGAACAGAGAATCAATGAAGGTATTTGGAACACTATTAAGGGTGACTGAAGAAATGCTTTATTAAAATTCATTTTGCAAAAATCTCTACAATGAAAGTGAATGACAGATACTTTTCAGAAAGATATGAACATAAAAACAAAGGAATTGAAAAGATATAACCCTTGAAAGATTAGTAGAACCTGCTGTTTAAAGAAATAGGTTCAAGTTTCATGTTTGTCTTCTCCATTCCCTCTACATCACTAGAATCTACTATAACTACTACTCTAGGACTTTGTGTAGCACTATATGATTAAAACAGTAGCAAAAACTACATGAGGCTCTTCAAATTAATTAAAATAAAATTAAATTTAAAAATTGTTTTCTCAGTTGTACAAGCTATATTTCAAGTGCTCAAAAACTACATGGATTTTTCAGGTCCACCCTACTGGACAGAGTAAATACAGACCATTCCCACCACTGCAGAAAATAATACTGACCAACTTTAGTTTAGAGAGTAAGATTCCCACATTGAGCAAAACATAAGAAGATAAATGTAAAAGGCACTTTCTGGGCTTAGGTATAACTGAGAAACACATCTCCACTGCATGACTTTCTTTTAACAAGTACCTCTGCAGAGTTCACACAGTGCCTGAGAAAGTTAATAGAGATATTTAAAGTCACATTTTTGCTATATATTCATTTTCTAGAAAAAGCAAGATTAGACCTAATATAAGCAGCCTGATTTTCAAGAAACAGTATCACAGTACATCATTAAAAATATGGAGCTAGTATTGGCCAGAACTGGTTTTCACAGACAAAATAAGCAAATAAGCAGTTGTCTTTTTTTTTTTTTTTTTTTTTTTTTTGGTGGTGCTGGGGATTGAACCAAGGGCTTTGTGCATGTGAGACGAACAAACACTCTACCATCTGAGCTATATCCCCAGCCCTAGGCAGTTGTCTTTGAGAATGAATTAAGTCAAGTCAGAGGAAATCACAAATGAAAATAAATCCACTACTGTGGAGCAGAGATAGGAAACTAATGTGTATTGAATGTCTATTCAATAACAGAAATTTTCTAGGAATCATGGTACAAAGATCAATAAAAATATGGTTGATATCCTCACAGAACACTGAATGCCAAAACAGAAACAGAATATTACTGAAGATAACAGAATTTTTATGTTCTATGAAAGAGACTTAGGATAGTGTGAGGGAATTCAAGAAGGGAGGGATTAATTATAGTCTAGAAAGGCTTCAGAGAAGAGAAATGTGAGTGAAGTCATAAAGCTACATTGTTGAGAGCCACAGCCTAAGGGGCCCCAGCAAACTTTCAGACTGCCAGCTGATGAGCTGAAGGGGCCCCAGCAAACTTTCAGACTGCCAGCTGATGATTGGCTCACAGCGGCCCCAGCAACATCTAGCTGATTGGCTCCTCTGTGGTGATGCTCATTGGGCTGTTTCCCTGCCCTTTCAGACCACGGAGCTGCTCATTGGGGGACTTTTTTGGCTCCACCCATGCGACCCAGCCAATCGGCCTCAAGAGCAGGAGGATTGTGGGAGGAAGAGGTTGTTGGGGTGTGTGGCTTGTGGGAAGCCGGTGGTGGCAGTTGGGCTCTGAGGGTTTTTTCCTGAGGAGCTGTTTTGTTTATCGTGTGTGGTTCTAAAAATAAAGTTAGTTTCTTTTGACAAGTGGCTCCTGAATTGTGCCCAGCCAGACTGCAGCACTACATAATTCTAACAGAGGGAGAACAACATTCTAGGCAGAGGGAGCAATGTAAGCACAGATAAAATGAGAGCAATATTCTCAAACAACTGATACATTTTACATTGAAAAACAGCATCAAGAAGTGCAGAGGTATGCTAACTACATTTTTACTTCTATGTCACCTAGCTATATGACCAAATTCTGACCAAGAACATACATGTAGAAAATGGATGTTGTTAAAGACAAGGGTATGTCATTTTTTTTTTGCATTTACCCTCCTTACGTTTTAAGACACCAACCTCCTAGCTAAAAAGAGACCGCCAGGAGCCTCTGTTTCTCTGCATCTATTGAAATCTGAACCCTAATATTAGGCTGGTACTAACAAGCTAGAACCCAGTCATGAAAGTCTCAAGTATATTAAGAATATAAAGTAACTGAGTGCATACTATATAAACCCAATTATTATGTGATAAAGCAATTTAGCATAAATATGTAAATTCAGGATAATTTATTAGATTTTGGAATAATTTTCAGCTTACCTCCTTGGATTCCTTTTGCTGTTGCTGTTTTGCCAGCATTATCAAGTCCCACCATCACAAGAGTCACCTTTCTTAAAAGAAGAAAAGTTTAAAATCACTTTCTTTGTTAACTTAGTATTAGGAAAACAAAAGCAAAGAAATAAATGCAGCTTCATTTACTCAAGCAGCATTTAAGAAGCATCTACAAAATACAAGACAATTTGTTGAATGGTAGGAGAGATGATAAATAAAATGTAAATTTAAATTCAAAAGTCAAATAAAGTACAAAGTATCATCCTTTGTTCTCTAAGCAAATAAAATTGTGCAATAGATAACCTAAGAGCTAAAGAAGAAAAAAGGGAAAGAAAACATAAAGGAAGTTAAGGATACACAGACTAACCCTAAATTGCTTATCACAGTTAAAGACTTAATTTTCTAGTTAAATGAATTCTAGGGATTATTACAAATCTGCTTATCTTATGAAAGTACATAAGAAAAGAATTCTTGCTAGGTTGTAGGCTCAACTTTGTTTCTAGATATGTAGTACCTTACAAATTTAAGTCTTAAATGCAGTACAATAATATTATTAACTTAATTGCTAAAATATTTTGAAAGTCTTCCCAGAACATAAAGTTTAAAACATTTCTGATGATATAAACTCCAGAGTTAAAAACAAACCAACAAACAACAATACAACAACAAATTCAGTCTATCTCAACTTTAAAACTGAAGACAGGTACGTTAAATAATTTGTCAAAGGTTACACAATTCATCAGTTACAGAATCTGAGTGAACCAAATTCACCTAACTTTTAGGACCTTCTTAAGCCTGAGAAAGGTTACAAAGGAACAAACTGATTACACTGGTCTTATTAACTTGGTGATTCCGTCCATCAATTAAAACTTATGTTTGTTCCAGACTGAATATTTCTACAATGTAAAAGGTGAGACAGTCCATTATCACCATGGATATGGGAATTAAAATTGCTCTGGGGATACAGAGACAAAGACAAAGGTTAACACAGCTGCCATGTTAGGACCAGAGGGAAATGCTACATTTTTACAGGATAAATACAAGTATACTCTGTTCTCACTGGCAATTATCCCAAGGAGAGTAAAAACCAGAACTCAGATGGCAGTAAAAAGTGTTTTCTAATTTTTCTAGGCATTGTTTTCTTGGATGTGGACTTTTTTTTTCTTCTCAAATTCTAAATGTATTCGAATGATCACATAAAAAGAGAAGGGCAAAGTAAAAAGATATGAGGCTGACCAGGAATTGATCACTTACTAAGGTAGAAAAACTCAAGTCTTACAAAAACCAAATTTGTTATCTATTAGATAATCACTGACAACTCCTATTCACCAAATACCAATGTTGTTAAGTACTAAGGAAAATCTGCTAATTAAAGCAACTACTACCAAAACAAAACACAAACACACAAAACTTCTTCTTTATTAAGCTTACATTTTAGAGGCAAGAGAAAAAAAGAATGATAAAGTAAATACATCAAGAACATGTGATAGAGTATGTTAGAAAGTTATGTTCATTGGAATAAAGAACAGAGTAGAGAGCAAAATAAGGGGGACCACCAGTGGGGTAGGAAGTGGGGGAAGCTATATAGGGAGATCAAGACAGGTCTCACACAGAAGGTGAAATATGAGCAAGAACTTGAAGTAGGGACTTAGTTACACGTGTACCTGAGGGGAAAGAGAGAACAGATGGTGTAATATAAAGGTCAGGACATGTGATACCATCCAAGTATCCACAAGGAGGCCACTGTAGTGAAACCAAGTGAGGTAAAGGTAGACTAGAAGGAAAAGAGATCAGACACACCTCAGATAACTTTTATAGGCTACAGTAAGGACTTTGACTTTTACTATAAAGAAATGAATTTATTCTGCATGTTCACTTCCTTTGTTATCCAGAAACCTTAATCTTATCTAAATATTTCAACATCGCATACTCACTACAGGGAATAACAGAATGTCTACTCTTGAATCAGTGTAAGAATAAGGTAAATCACAATAAGCAGCATTCAGAGTCCATTCCCAACAAGCTGATGGTGAGGCCAGTGGGAATGCCAAAGAGAATTTAGCAGATAGTGAATTTATGGAGATGAGGTAGTATGTAAGGTATATATACCTGTATCCATGTGGAAATTTCACCTGCATTATCAACTTTTCCAACTATGAATTTGCTTTCTAAGGAAGCTAGGAAATATTTAGAACGTAATTTTATTATTTTGTTTGAAGAACTAAATTATTAATTGAACTATTAATAAATATCAAGAATGAGATAAAAGTAGAAAAACATTTCCTAAACACAATATAGTGAACGGCTATCCAGAAAAGATGAATTTTGTAGCATTTTGCAACTAGGAATATAGCTCAGGGATGTCACACATAGGAGGGAGAAGAGCCAGGGGGAAAAGGAAGAATGAAACTTCAAGAATCTTTTAAAAGTAAACATGAAGGGTATGCTGGGTACAGTGAGTGACGCACACCTGTAATCCCAGTGGCTCAGAAGGCTAAGGTAAGAAAATCTCAAGTTCAAAGCCAGCCTCAGCAATGGTGAGGTACTAAGCAACTCAGTGAGACCATGTCTCTAAATAAAATACAAACAGGGCTGAGGATGTGGCTCAGTGGTCAAGTGCCCCTGAGTTCAATCTTGAGTTCAATCCCCATCCTCCCCACAAAAAACATGAAGAGTATAATCAGGAAAAAAAGAAAGAAAGAAATAATGAGGAGACCAAATGGCATCACTGGGGAAAGTTTCCAACAGGGTTAAGATATAAATATATAAATAATTTCAAACACTGTGAAATTTTATAAAATAAAATTTTATAAAATAAAATAAAATTTTATAAAATAAAATAAATTTTTTTTGTGTGTGTTTTTTATTGTTGGTTGTTCAAAACATTACATAGTTCTTGATATATCATATTTCACACTTTGATTCAAGTGGGTTATGAACTCCCATTTTTACCCCATATACAAATTGCAGAATCACATCAGTTACACTTCCATTGATTTATATATTGCCATACTAGGGTCTGTTGTATTCTGCTGCCTTTCCTATCCTTTACTATCCCCCTCCCCTCCCCTCCCCTCCCCTTTTCTCTCTCTACCCCCTCAACTGCAGTTCATATCTCCCCCTTGTATTATTTTTCCCTTTCCCCTCACTACCTCTTGTATGTAATTTTGTATAACCCTGAGGGTCTCCTTCCATTTCCATGCAATTTCCCTTCTCCCTCCCTTTCCCTCCCACCTCTCGTCCCTGTTTAATGTTAATCTTCTTCTCATGCTCTTCGTCCCTACTCTGTTCTTAGTTACTCTCCTTATATCAAAGAAGACATTTGGCATTTGTTTTTTAGGGATTGGCTGGCTGCACTTAGCATAATCTGCTCTAATGCCATCCATTTCCCTCCAAATTCTATGATTTTGTCATTTCTTAATGCAGAGTAATACTCCATTGTGTATAAATGCCACATTTTTTTAATCCATTCGTCTATTGAAGGGCATCTAGGTTGGTTCCACAGTCTTGCTATTGTGAATTGTGTTGCTATGAACATCGATGTAGCAGTGTCCCTGTAGCATGCCCTATTTAGGTCTTTAGGGAATAGACCGAGAAGGGGAATAGCTGGGTCAAATGGTGGTTCCATTCCCAGCTTTCCAAGAAATCTCCATACTGCTTTCCAGATTGGCTGCACCAATTTGCAGTCCCACCAACAATGAACAAGTGTACCCTTTTCCCCACATCCTCGCCAGCACTTGTTGTTGTTTGACTTCATAATGGCTGCCAATCTTACTGGAGTGAGATGGTATCTTAGGGTGGTTTTGATTTGCATTTCTCTGACTGCTAGGGATGGTGAGCATTTTTTCATGTACTTGTTGATTGATTGTATGTCCTCCTCTGAGAAGTGTCTGTTCATGTCTTTGGCCCATTTGTTGATTGGGTTATTTGTTATCTTGTTGTCTAATTTTTTGAGTTCTTTGTATACTCTGGATATTAGGGCTCTATCTGAAGTGTGAGGAGTAAAGATTTGTTCCCAGGATGTAGGCTCCCTATTTACCTCTCTTATTGTTTCTTTTGCTGAGAAAAAACTTTTTAGTTTGAGTAAGTCCCATTTGTTAATTCTAGTTATTAACTGTTGTGCTATGGGTGTACAGAATAGAGGACACAGAAACCAATCCACAAAACTACAACTATCTTATATTTGATAAAGGGGCTAAAAGCATGCAATGGAGGAAGGATAGCATCTTCAACAAATGGTGCTGGGAAAACTGGAAATCCATATGCAACAAAATGAAACTGAATCCCTTTCTCTCGCCATGCACAAAAGTTAACTCAAAATGGATCAAGGAGCTTGATATCAAATCAGAGACACGGCGTCTGATAGAAGAAAAAGTCGGCTACGATCTACATACTGTGGGGTCGGGCTCCAAATTCCTCAATAAAATAAAATTTTATAAAATAAAATAAAATAATCTTTTCAGTAAATACCTTAAATGAAGTAGCTCAGAATTAAGTGCTCTCAGTTTTTCTCAACCCTGCAATAAGCAAAGCTTTGAATTTTTATTGCATTTGATATTTCAGAACTATTTTATTCTATCATGTTTAAGTTACTCAAGGTTTCAGTATAAATAAGAAGTAGGCCATAACAGTTTCCATGGAAAGTTTAAATACAAACTTTTGTAAAAATAATTACTATTATTCCAAAAGTAACTTGAGCCGTTTTGTTTATCCTAAAATTTACTCTCTCTCTCTCTCTGTGTGTGTATATATATATATATATATATATATATATATATATATATATACACATACACACACACTAAATCAGGTAGCCAGGTAATCTGGCTCATTCAATAAGGCATCCTGGAATGCCACCACATTTAGGCCTACTACAATCATAATTTAGTTTCTGCATCTAACAAAAAGATTACCTTTAACTAAAGTCATGAATTGCATGTTATTAATAAAACCTAACAACATGTTTATACAAATCTGACAATGGAATTTTTTCTGCTTAAAATTACAGAATTCAAGTAAATCAGCTCAGCAGTCTCCTCCTGCTGCTCCCCAGCAGGCCTATAATAACTAACATTCCCTCAGCCCTTCACGACCATCACACACAACTTTTCACAGTCTCTTCCACCAGAATTTTCCTTTATTAAAAAATACAACATAAATATATTTTCTGATCCCCCACTTGTTGAGTAAATATTATATAAAATTAAAGTATATAATTTTAAATTGAGAAAGCACTGTAATTAATTAGATTTTTATAACTTCACATCAAAATAACAGTTCAATGTGATAATGTAATTAAAATCATGTATCTTTATCACATTGACTACAGTTTTCTGAAATAGTTTACAAGCACATGGATTCAAGATAATAACAAACAGAGGGGCTGGAGATGTGGCTCAAGCGGTAGCACGCTCACCTGGCACGCGTGCGGCCCGGGTTCCATCCTCAGCACCACATACAAACAAAGATGTTGTGTCCGCCAAAAATAAATATTGAAAAATTCTCTCTCTCTCTCTCTCTCTCACTCTGGCCTCACCATCAGCTTGTTGGGAAATGGACTCTGAATGCTGCTTATTGTGATTTACCTTATTCTTACACTGATTCAAGAGTAGACATTCTGTTATTCCCTGTTGTGAGTATGCGATGTTGAAATATTTTTAAAACTGAAATAATTCTTAGGGAGGAAATAAGAGATCAAAAGTTCTGTTTTATAATATTTTAGCTATTTGCTTTACCAAGCAAAGACTTCTATACTTGAGAGGCTAATATTTGATGTTGTTCAAGTCTACATAGTGGCTAACAGACTCCAAAATTAAGTTCACAAGGATATCTTATCTCAGGGTTCCTTTCAACATAACATATATATATTGAGATATCAGAAATATAAGCAGCATAATATTGGAAATTACTAAATGTAGAAACCATTTATATTCTGAATCTTGTTTGAATGGAAATATTACAATATTTTTAATATTTTGAAGGTTAAACTTCCTCATAAGTCAAGTAAAAAAGATAATACTTCATCTGAGAAAAGGTATTTCTAACTTCAAAAATATTAAGTCAAGTAATACTTTACTAAAAGCACTAAAAAACAAAGCCTGACACATGAAAACTCTACTACCTAAAATACTTAAAACTATAATGTGCAAGTTCTAAACCTAAGCATGAGCATATATATAAATTCGATAAGTAACATAAACATATCTAAAAACGGACTTAGAAATACTGTTTCATGACACAATGAGAAAGTGAGAAAAACACACAAACATGGATTGGAAAAAAATCACCAAAAAAAGATTCATGGTATTATTTTATTGTGAAGGTATACTACTTTCTGACATTTTAATTCAAATTGCAGATCTCTGCATAAAATTACATCAAAACTATTAACTAAATTTACTGAGCACTAATAAGTGGTGAGAGCACCAAATTTCAGATCATATCTTAACTTTTAAGCTTTGATCAAGTCAAATTCTTAGTGTCAGTTTTTTCATCTTTAATATAAAAGGGGTAGGGGGCTGGAGGGCATAGCTCAATGACAGAGCTTGAGCTTAACATGCATGAAGTCCTAGGTTTAATCTCCAGTACCACAAAAAAGTTATATTATATGTAAAATATTGAAGTCAAATAGGAGTGTCTCTAGCTCCTTTTCTATCCTTCAATTCTACAATTCTCACTACTCATAAACAAGCATTAAAGAGATAAAAAAAAGAAATGTAAGTCATTCCAGTTCAGCATATATTACATTAGGTAATCCTTGCTAATCTGTATGTACAGCTTAATTAGGATAATAAGAACTCAGCAAAGTCTATAAATGGTCTAGATTTAGTTATATTTATTTAGGCCCCAAAACTGATATTGGACAGCTACATTCCCTATGGAGGGAAAAAATGTAGCAGAGATGATGTACTACATCACGATATTCTTTATAAGACTCCACATCTATGTATAGAAAGCAATGATACATATTGCTAAGTGTGATCACTAAGTCTCTTCTTTTAGACTTGATCACAGTGAGTAAACATTTACCACCAAATTTGAAGTAAAGTTTGAAAAGCTGAATTGTGAGGCTGAAAAACACAGAAGGGAAAAAAAAATTAGTTCCAGATAGTGATTATCACTGGGAAGGATAGTAGGGATGAATGTGGTGCAGAAAGCCTCAAGGATTTGTTACCCATTTCTTTAAAAATAAAACTGAAATGTGATATTAAAAGCTAATATTTGTAAAACCTGGGTGGCAGGCACATAGGTACTTATATTTTTCTTTTCTTTAATTAATTAAAAAAAAAACTTTTGTTGCTAAAATGTATTCACTTAAACTGGTCTTAATTTTCTACTTCTCTTAAGTGGACCATGCCTAAAAATATGTTCTTAGATAGATTAGAATGCATAAATTTCTCCCAGACCCAGATAAAATTACATAGTTTCTTCTAAACTCTTCTGATTCTCTCTAAACATCTTGTGAATCATCATTCAATGCTTTTATATTTACAATTATATTTTATAATATTATATATAATATATATATATATAACATCTAGGCACCTAGATAGTACTTGGTATAAATCTCAATAACTCAAGTATATAAATGATAATATGATAAAGGTGAGGCTAGCTATAATGTCCAGATATTTACAGAACATTATGGCTGGAAAGATTCTGTACTCAGGATTAAGGCTGCTTCCTATACAAAATCACAGTAAATGTTTAAAAACAAAGTATAAAAGTATTTTTGAAAAAAGCATAGGTGAATATAATCTTGGAATGCTGTGAACTCCCTAAACATGATATTGAAAGATTGGTATATCTGAATAAAAAAAAAAAAATTAAGCAGCTTTGTTTCACAGACAACCAAAGTCAACAATCTAAGAGTGGAAGGAAATCCCTGCAACAAGTACAACAAAGAAAAGTTAGGACTATAAACACTTAAACTCTTTAAAAACTCAGCAAAAAAATGTACCTTCCCTAGTGGAAAAACTGTAAAGGAAATCAATGTAGAAATTGGTTGAAAATAAGTCATTTCTGAAGAGCAGTTTGGCAATAACTATTGTTAGACAAACTTTAGGCACACTAAAATTTTAATTTAATATTCATCATCATTCATTGATGCCCATTAACTATTTACTGGGCGTCAGTATGGTGGCGCACACCTGTGACCCCAGCACAGTCAAAATAAGGACATTCCAAGAGGAATTAAACAATTTAAGTACCCCAAATCTGACATGACTAGATGTCATGAAAGAATGGCCTGTGAAGAGTCCATATAGCCAGGCTCAGGTCAAATCACAACCTGTAAGAAATTCAGATAACATCCCAAAAGCAACTAGGAAATATTGAAGATTTAGAATCATTTGCATATTGAAAAAAATCAAAGACAGCAGTGTAGATAATAAATTGGAATGGAATAGTAGAAAGTCTGTAAAAGAAATATGGGAGAGAAAGAACAGAAATCTGAACTAAAACAGAGCAATGTACAGGGAATGTGGAAATAGTCAAAGAAGTTTAAGAGATATAGTAATCCCCTCTTTCTGTAGTTTCAGTTGCCTGGGGTGTATTAGCTTTCTATCACTATAAAATAATATATAATTAAATTATAAAGAGAAGAGGTTCATTTTGGATCATAATTTGGGAGGTTGCAATCAATGATCAATTGGCTCCAGTTGTGGGTCTATGGTGAGGCAACACATCACAGTGGAAGTACATGGTGTAGCAAAAGTACTTACACCATAAGCCAGGAAGAGAGAAAGAGGAAGGGGCTAGGCTACCACACCCAGTTTGAGACCATACCCTCAGTGATCTCCTACTGGGCCCTACTTCCTAAAAGTTTCACCACCTACCAATAGCATCAAGGAAGCAAGCTTTTAACCCATGGAAATTGGGGGACACCCAGTGAAACTATAGCATGCAGCCTATTGTGATGCAAAAATATAAAATTCTAGAATCAGTTTAGAAGTTTTAAATTATATTGTTTTGAGAAGTATGATGAAATTTTGTGCCATGATACTGTCCTACTTGGCTGTGAATTATTTCTTTTTTTCCAGAGTATCCATACTATATATGTTACCTACCCATTAGTCATTTAGTAGCCTCAGTTGCATCACAGTGCTTGTAGTCAAATGTGAGGATATGGATGCTGGCCATTTTATTATAGTACTGTTTTAACTGGCCCATAATTATTAGTTATAGTTGCTAATGTCTTGTTGTAACTATATATTAAACCTTATCATTTGTATATACGTAAAGCAAAAAATATAGTATATAGATAGTATCATCCACAATTTCAGGCAACTACTGTGGGTCTTAGAATCTACACCTTACAGATAAGGGAAAACTTCTGTATTAAACAGGTAGGTAGAACCAATAAACCTGGCAATGTAGAAGAATAAAATACAAATGATTTTCATAATTACTCCTGACTTCTGATTTGGGTAACAGGGAGGCAAAACAAATTCATTAATATGAAACCCAAGAAAACCAATGTGAATGTGTAGAATGGAAATGAGATGGGACATAATTTTGGGTGTGTTGAAACTGAGGATTCTGTAGAAATTCAATACATAAATCTTAGATCAGTCTTAGTACTGAAACCATATTGAGGTGGTAGTTAAAATGCTAACACAGATTTACACACGGAAAGGATACGTGGAAGAAGAGAATTAAATACAGAATTAAAAGACAGATGAAGAAAGCCTAGCTGACAAAAAGAGAAGTGAAAGGAAGAAGGCAGTAAGAAAAAGGAAAAAAAATTCAAAAAAAAAAAGAAATCAGAGCAATTCAAGCATCAAATGATACCAAAAGGTCACAAAAGAAAGGACTGAAAAGAATGCACTGGATTTAATAACCAGGCAACATCTAGCACAGCAAGGACAATAACTAAAAGGTCAGGGCAGAAGTCTTCTGATGTAGGGAATTAAGGAATGCATGAGAGAGGAGGAAGTTGATACAGTGCCAGTAATCCACTGCCAACTGAGAATCCCAGGGTAAAGGGAAGGAGAATCTGTGTTGTTTAGAACAGTGGATGGAATAATGGCCTTTCAAAGAAGTCCACAACCTAATCAAAACTTGTGTATATGTAACCTTGTATGGCAAAGGGAATTTTATAGAAGTGATTAAGGATTTTAAGATAAGGAGCATATCTTGGATTACCCAAGTTGGCACAAAGTAATCACAAAGGTCCATATAAGAAAAAGGCAGAAAATCAAAGAGGAAAGTCTTCATGTTGTTGGCTTTGAAGGAGGAGGAAAGGGGCCTTGAGTTAAGGTATGAAGGCAGCTACCTGAAGCTGAAAATAAATTCTCCCCCTAGAGCTTGAAGGAGAGTGATTTTGTACTTTTGATAGTAAAACTGAATAATAACATTTTCAAATAAAAGTTTAAGTTTATTGTTATATCACATAAGCTCTTTCTGTGATCTTTGGCTTCAATTATATATTGATTTTTATGCACTGGGAGTTAATGACTGCTGAACAAATTAAGGGAGGAAATGGAATAGAGTATAGGCATAAGAATTATCCTCAGGAAGAATAATGACTCCTTCTTTTACTAAAATAGGAAAGAAAGAAAGAAAGAAAGGTGTACTACAGATAAATATAAAATATGAATTGCGGAAAGTAAATCACTAATCCATACTATCTCCCATGATCAGAGGTATGGTTTACTGAGTGACTACTATACTTTATATGTCAAATACCTGAATGAAAACACTCTCTCTCAAAATGCTGCAACACAGAAATTATCAACACTTGACAGAGAAAAGGTGCTATAAATAGTAGGATTCAGACCCCAATCTATTTGACTCAAACATGATATTGAGAAATGTGGTAGATAACACATTAATCAATCAAGTGGTCAAGGTCAACATCACCAGTAATAAGACCCTGCCATCACGCACCTTTGATATGATGTACTATGAGGAACACATTACCTCTATGGAATTCTTCCCAATAACACAACATCTTAGTCAAATCACACACACACATACACAAAATTGATGATCGTTCAAAAAGAAATTGATCAGTACTATTTGAAGCTCCAGGATATGAAATACAAGAAAAGACTGGGGGACTGTCACAGACTGAGGAAGACTAACAACACATGAAAAATGCAGTGTTAGATCCTAGAATGCATCCTGGAGAGAAACAAAAAGAATGTTAATTGAAAAACTGGTGAAGTCAGAATAAAGTGTGCAGTTTAGTTGGTAGTATTATACCAAAGTTTAGTTTTTAGTTTTGAGTACTGTATTACGGTACAATGAGCACTGCCTCATTTAGGGCAAACCACTTGCCTGTGGGTCTACCTTTTGCAGTCTTTTCCAGACTAAATTACATAGCTTCAAAGTCTAAGTTCACGTTCTGGCTTGTAGTAATAGCAGTTATGGTTTGAACACAGGCTGAGTTCCTAAATCACCTGATACCCTGATCTTGATTCCTGAGCTAGACTGGAAACTTAACACTGAATTTCTTGGCTTCTACCTTTTTGGTATTAAACAAATCAAAACCCTGACCCAATCTTTGATTGATATACTAATGGGAAAGCATCTAAGTGAAGGTAGCTGGTTAAACACAAAGGGTACAGAATATATTGGATAAGTTAGCAATTTCAGAACACATTATGCTTTTAATAATCATTATCTTCTGTTAATTATCACATTTTAAAACACATCTTCAGAAAATGTAAAGAAGAATCTTAGTACAATAGTCTAAAACTTTTTTTTTTTTAATATTTATTTCTTAGATTTTGGCGGACACAACATCTTTGTTTGTATGTGGTGCTGAGGATCGAACCCGGGCCGCACACATGCCAGGAGAGCGCGCTACCGCTTGAGCCACATCTCCAGCCCTAGTCTAAAACTTAAAAATTCCATAAAAACATAATACTCAAAGGCAATTTTCTTGGGAAAGTAAAAATATCATAAAACATTTTTAAAATCACTTTGCTTGACTTTCATTTACCCTAGTAAAATAAATAGAACTATTTGCTAATATTATTTATGATGATGAATATTGGCAAAGGGTACTCAAATTAAATATAATAGCAAATATTTATTCAGCCACTACTAATGAACCAGGTATTAGACAAGAGTACTTTTGATAGGATAATCCAACTTGTTTCAAATCCTTCTATATTTAATATTATCCATCATGGAGAGATGTTTACCAATAGCCTTAGTTAATAGTAAGCTATGATTTAATGCCAGGTCCTGTAGAAATAAAATGCATGCTACACATAAGTTTAAATTTTCAAAAAAAACACATTTAAAAAAAATAAAAGTAAAGAAAAACAGAAAGATAAAATAAATTTCAACATGTAATCATCTTTTTAAAAACTGATATTATTTTTGCATAATAAACCTTCAAAATTCACTATGTAATCTACACTAAACACATTTCAATAAGGACTAGCTACATTTCAAATGCTCAATGGTCATATATAGTTAGTTGCTATCCTACTGGATAGCACAGATCAACCTGCTGCTTAATAAAGAGAAAATACCCTCTGTGTTGTAGGGTTGAACTTTAATTCTATTTTATTAATAAAATTCAATTACCTTTACACTTGTAAATCAATAAATTCTTTTTCTGAGCTCTCGTTTTTTTCTTTAAACAAATTCTAGAGAATACACTAGAGCTGCTATAAGAAGTAATGACTTCTTCAAATTATAAGTTTGAGTGTTTTTAATTAAAAAGGATATATACTAAATGCTCTCATAAAAATCAAATACATTTTTAAAAAGACAAAAACATACAGGGGCATCTATTATACATAATTTTCAAGTCTTGATACTCTGAAATCAGACCAAAATATGAATAAATTGAAAGCTATACATCCAAAGATACTTCTTTAAGTCTTAAGAATCAATCATATCATTTACATTTAAAACATTCAAATCCAGTTTAAAGCTCTCCAAAAGTTTCATTTAAAGCAAATTTCTTTTTCATAGATATGTATTTTCCTTATAATGTGTAAATACAGCTTTTTCAATTCATTCTTTTTTTTTAAGAGAGAGAGAATTTTTTAATATTTATTTTTCAGTTTTTTAGGTGGACACACATCTTTATTTTATTTTTATGTGGTGCTGAGGATCGAACCCAGCGCCCCGCGCATGCCAGGCAAGCGCGTTACTGCTTGAGCCACATCCCCAGCCCTCCAATTCATTCCTTAAAGAATATTTCTTCCTTGTGGGAAATATGATATTTGAAATGTTAATTTAAAAAAAAAATTTGCTATATTTTATCTTTGGCCTAATTCCAAAGTAGAACTATGGAAAGTCAATGTTATTTACACAGAGTAAGAAACTGAAGATCTTTTTATAATCTGGGCCTCTCAAGTTTTAAAAGGTTCATTTTCAATGATTTCTTCCTAACACAGTGCCTGGCATACATTGTTTCTTAATAAATATTTGTTGAATGAACACAAAATAACAGGCATCGAATACATACTAACACAGCTAGCATTACAAAATGAAATGTTTAGTGGTAATTTTCAATTGAAAGGTTTTAATGGAGTCCAGATGAAAACTGGAGCTAAATTAAATAAAATACTATCCATCACTTATTTCCATTGAACACTTTTGAGGCACAGATATTATTACCCTTATTTAATGTATGAGGAAGGTGGGGTCAAAAGTGGTTGAGTCATCTAATTATTAAGTAGTAGAGCCAGATTTCAAGCCAAGTCCTCAAACAAAACTGGGGGGGGGGGGGGTAGAGCACATATGAAAGTTGAGGAAGGATAAAGATTTTAAATGGGATGTGTGCACATTACTAAAATTATATTTCATGCATCTATGTTAAATTTTTAAAAATTTCTGAAGAAAAACACAACGGATAGTCTGTTACAATATCTCCTGCGCACTCTTGCTCTCCTCCCACCAACATCTTTTTAAGAAATTCAAGCCTATTTAAAATATAATGTCCATTAACAGTATTGACCAGAACTTAAAGGCAGAAGGCAAAAAAGGCCACATCCTTCAATCTGTTCTCCTAGGACAAGTCAAACGGACAAATAAAGCAAACCCTATGGCCTGGCGCACAGAGAAGAGGCGGCGCCCGCCCGGGCCCTTGGGGCTCAGCTATTCCCATCCCCTAGGGCAGCGCCAGGACAATTGACTCCAGTTTACCTGACAGGCTCCCGCCACCGCTTGAACCAACTGCAGCAATTGGCCATCAGACAGAACATCCCAGGTAGCTCCTCCAGCCACCTCCCATCCGAACTCCTAGCGAGGATGGGCCCCTAGCTTTCGCGGACCGATCCCAGGGGCCCTCGCCTCAACAAGGAGACTCCGGAGACGGATAGGCCCCGAGGACAAGTTGAGTGGGAGGCAACCGCAACCGGTGAGAGCACCAAGTCCCACTAACTGCGTCCGCCCGCGAGCGGGTAACGACAACCCTCCTCCCCAAGGGACAACGGCACCAGAGGTACACAGGAGCCGGGTTAGCTGGACCTGACCAGAGAAAACCCCGCGTCTACGTGCTGACGTTCCTCCCAGGCGCGGAAGACCCTCCTCAAGCACCGCCCACATTTCGTCTCTCCAATCAGCGATAAAGGATCTGCAATGGGGGACTCTGAGTGGCTGAAGGGGCCGGACCCTCCGCCCTCCCCAGAGCGGTGGGCAGGGGAGGTGGGCGTGGTCTAGAAGGAGAAGGTGGAGCTCGGGGAAGATGGCTCTCGTAACTAGGCAACCGGAGCGTCCGGAGATATACCGAGTGAGGGAATAGAATTCAGGCAAGGCCTATCCTTATATCCAAAATGTATTACTTGCCCAGTGTGGCTGCTTCTGTTCTGTCTTGAAAATCCCTGAGATCCAGAGATCTTGGGTCTTGTGCGTGGATTTGTTTTGTTAGTACAGTAGCGATGGGGATCCTCTAGGGTCCTGGTCAACTCAGACTGCATAACTACAGGAACAAATCACTGAGGCAATTATTATAAATTAAGGATAAGCCAGAAACTCGATTGTTAAATTGTCTCAATAGTTCAAATGGCTGTGATGTTTTAATCTCTATGTTTATGTGTATTTTTATGTAAAATGTGAAATGTAATCATTTGATATTTGCTGTTATGATTACAAAAGAATTTTATGTTCATTAGTTAATATGTGAAAAACACTGAAAGGAACAAGAAAGAAAATAATATTTATCATTCACCACTCAAAGATAACCAGTGTCAGCACTTTGATGTATGTTTTTTCCTGGATTTTCAGATACATGATTGCTGGCTATTTAATTTCAGCAGTTTTGACAGTGTGATCTACTGACTATTTTGTAATGTTTCATTTTCATAGTTATGCAATATAGGGATTTCTGTTATATTCTTTGAGAGAAAATGATAAGTACATTTTGAAAAATGCATGCATGTTAGATAAGTAGAGACATGTTTGTTCATTCAGTTTCCATAAACATATACCATCAAATTCTAATAAAAGAAAAGAAAGCCCTGGGAATCCCTGTGTATTCAAGGAAAAATAGTGGTTTGGAACTAATATTTAGGTTTTAAATTATTCTCTGATTTTTACTAACTCATCTCATGAGCTTACTGTGAACTTCTGTGCTCCATCTATAAATTGGAATGAAAATACCTACCTTGCAGTATTACTGATATGTAATGAAAAAATACACACACACACACACACACACACACACACACACATATATATATATATATATATATATATATAAAGTGCTATTTCTGATAGTAGATTTTGAAATTGGTGTTTCTGTCTCATAAATATTTATGGCATGTCATATACTCCAGGGGATAAGAGGACACGGCAAAATAAGGCCAAAAATTAGCCATTTACTATGAGCCAGATAAGTACTGTTTCTGTTGACACACTTCCTAAAACTAGTGGTTCAAAACTTCAAATAACTCTATTGTTGATGTTAATTCTTATCCATTAACTATGATTGGGCTTAAGTCCCATCAAAACATACATTTTAGATATAACTTTTGTCCTCCTAATTATCAAATCAGTTCTCTTTTCTTTTGAATCTTTTAATATGTTTAGTGGAATTAATACTTTTCTAAAATTTTCTCCTTGAACTTTCACAAATATACACTATTCCTGTTCTCTTCTTATCTCCCTAGCCATTCTTCCTCTGGCTTCCTATATATATACTCTAAAAACATGTTGTCTTGGAGAATTCAATTATTACTTCTGTGCCCATAGGCTGTTACTGTGTGACTGTTTCTTGAGCATTTCAGGAACTAAGCTCAAAACTTTTTTCCAAAACGTGTACTCACACTAAATCTAATTCATAACTTTCCCAGTTCTGGTAGTGATATATTTCTCCTTTTTTTTTTAAGAGAGAGAATTTTAATATTTATTTTTTAGTTATCAGCGGACACAACATCTTTGTTTGTATGTGGTGCTGAGAATCGAACCCGGGCCGCACGCATGCCAGGTGAGCTCACTACTGCTTGAGTCACATCCCCAGCCCTATGTGATATATTTCTTGTACTAACATGCAGTCAGTCACAAAGCTAACAAAGCCAACTCTTTATTTTTCAATATATTAACTTAAGTTTTTGCAGCCACAAGAGCTGCTCATCATTTCTAGTTATCTGTAACTTAGAGGCATGAAATAGTTATTCCCATATGGAATCCAGCATGCCATGTATTTTGTTTTGATGGATGAAGTGTGAATGGTACATCACTTTTTAGAGAAAGTATTTAAGAGCAATTCTCCATGTTCTCTCATTTTTTGCAATGGCAGTCATGAGAGAGAATGTTGATTAGAGGTACCATAAAATCAAAGCAGCATGGAATGCTAAGCCAACACTGGAAGACACTACCGAAAATTTGTGTAGATCTAGAATAGACTTCCCATGGCCAAGAAATAACACTTGTTATCTTAACCACTGTAATTTTATGACTGTTTTACACAATGTCATCTATTTTATTCTGAAAGATGAACATAGTCTTGCCACTATCATTCTTTTTGCCATAAATATTCTCAGGCTCAAACTATTAAGTTGAGTTAAATATTTATAAATCACTCACTGTTTTAGGCACTAAGAGTATAGTTGTGAACAAAACATAAGAGAATTCTCGCCTCATTAATCTTGAATTCTACTGATGGGAGGGATGATAAGGCAGATATCAAGCATAATTAAGTATATTAGGTAAATTATTAGCAGAAAAATGATATTGGGAAAATATAAAATTAAATGAGGGGATGGGGTTAGAGTTAGGAATGGTATTAGATTAAGAGTTAAATTTTGAACACTTTGTATATTGTATATTTAGAAGTATATTCAAAATACCTTTCAGTTGAATAAGATTCATCATGTGTTAATCAATATTGAGCTAAAGTTAGATATCATCATCACAGAGTGAACTTCTGAGGTAAATTAAAAGCCTGAATATTTTATCCAAAGATGTATTATTAAATTTTATTTTTAAGAATTTCAGATGATTTTTCAAATTTTGATACTACAATGTAGGACACAGTTTTGTTTTGTTTTTCTGTTAGCACTGATAACTATTGCTGGCACTGTGCTGGACATTTGCAGGACTAAAAAGATAATCACATTCAATCATAATCTTTGAAAGAGGAAGATTTTTTTTCTTTTTTTTTTCTTTTGGTTAACTTATGTTTCTTTAACATTCCGTTCTTCATACTTTTCATATTTTTATGTTTGTATTTGAGACGATTGTTTTGAATGTTGTTGATTCATAGCTTTGGAGATTTTTTCCTACTTGAGAAATTTGAGATCTCATTCTTTATATTCTCTTCTCAAATTGTCCTCACAAGGTGAGGAGATTCCCAAATGGGGATTTTATTTGAAGTCTCATAGCTTACAGGTATTTAAATATTTATTAATTAAATATAATACTTATCAATTATTTTGTTTAATATAACCCAAACAATTCTACAGTGTTTTGAAGTGTATTTATATTTAAATCATTTGGGACTGAGAATAAAGTAACAAATAGACTGATAGACGGGGTGAAGTCAAAGGAACCAAGAAAGAAGACAATTTAAAAGAGTCATAGATATACTTAGTCATTCTTTTAATCTACTTGCCTTTTTTTTTTTTTTTTTTCCTTTTCCTGTAGTACTAGGGATCTAACCCAAGGCCTGATGCATGCTAGTCAATTGTCCTACCACTGAACTATATCCTGAGTCATTTTTATTTTTTACTTTGAGCCTGGGTCTAAGTTGCTCAGGATGACTTGAAACTTTAAAATCCACCAGCCTCAGCCTCCCAAGTAGCTGGAATTATAGCCATGCACTACCACACCTGTCTTTCAATAATGCTTTTTTGCAATGAGTTGAAGAGGTTCATAACATGCCATCCCAAAATATGTCATTTTGGCATATGTATTATTTTGAGTCAAAGGCAATCAAGAACCACAGAAGTCAAGAAACCTCTTTACTTTCCCCTCAACTGCCTAAAAATAATTAATTTCTTCATTAGTAAAGGAAATTGTGTTAGCTTTTTATTGCTATTACAAAATACCAGAGAAAATAACCTTAAAGAGAGGAAAAGTTTATTTTTCCTCAGGATTCTAGAGGTTTCAATTCATGTTTGCTTGGACTGGTTGCAATACATTTTGGCAAAAGAGCAGTTGGCAAAAGAAAGCTGCTTACTTCATGGCATCTGGAAGCAAAAAGAGACAAAGACTAAGGTATGGGATTCCCAATATTCCCTTCAAGGGCGTGTCCCCAGTGATCTTCCACTAAGCCCTACCTTTTAATGGTTCCATCACCACAGGCTTATGATCAAGTCTTTGGAGGACATGGTAGTTCTAAACTATAGCAAACTTATATTTGTCAATTAAATTTCCATTAGTAAAGGTATTTACTTGTGCCAGAAAGAGAGCTACTTCTGAAGACAATTTTATTGCCTGAAAAATTCTTACCTGCACAACAAAGCAACCCTTCTTGACAATACATTTCCTCTGCCTATCTTCCTTTAATTTGCCTCCTGTCCCTCCAATTTCTATACCATTCCATAGCTTAGGATGTTATATGTGTCAATCATTCAGCCACCGCCTTTTGTCTCATATTTTAGTGAAACTCCCTGCATGCATATGTAATTATTTATTGTTTTCTCCTATTAGTCTATCTTATGTCAATTTAATTTTAAGACAAGGCCCAGAACATACAAGGAATATAGTAGGAAGAATTTTCCTCCCGTACAGTGAATGAAGATTCCTCAGCCCATGCTCTTATGAGAAAAAGTGACTCTAGTATTAATCAAATTCCACCCAGCTGCATCACAGAACTGTAAAAAGCTAGAGCTGGAAGATACCTTTAAAATATGGAACCCTATCAAATTTCTATCATACACATAAGAAAACAGTTGATATTTCATTTGGGCAGAAAATGAATAATAAGTATGCATTGAATACTACTATTGGATACACACTTATTGCTTTGTATGTTGTCTACTGAAATTATCAGCAGTATGAAAATCTATAAGTATCCCTATTTTACAGATGATAAGACTGAGTGAAACTTAAAAAGATGAAGCAATTTACTGAAAGCTACAATTAGTAAGTGGTAGAATATGAGATTTGAAATCAGGAAGTTTAGCTCCAGATGCAGCCCTAAACCTGTTTCAAATGCGGATGTCTAAGGACAAAAACTAAAGGTAAATATGCAGAGAACAAAACAAACAGTTGGAAGGTGATGGAATTTGATACATTGTGGTTTTTTTTTCTTCCAAAAAAAAAAAGAAAGAAAGAAAGAAAGAAAAAAAGAAAAGAAAATATTTTTTCTTACACCACAAATACAAGACCCAAACAAAAATGTGTATGATCAAAGCTATCCGATTTCTTCCATTATTTCTATTCTCTGCAGTCTTCCTAATGTTCTCCCTGACATCTAGGTTTGGATAACATCCTTCTGGGCAATCCATTCTCTCGCGATTTCTCTTCCTGAGCCTGGGGATCCTCTCTTCTAAGTCCTCAAAGTTCTCCTAGCCACTCAGCCTCCCTTAAAGATTTTTATTGAATTCCCTTCTTCTACCTCTTCCCCTTTATAAACTTCGCATTCTGGAGAAATGGAAAAGCTGGACCTTGGGAACTGGTGAGGAATGACAGGACGTCTGGCAGTATTTGCTAGGCCTCCAACACTCTCCCGGAGCCCTTCCCCCCCAGCTCCGAAAAGCTTCCTGGAAATGTCCTTGTTATCACTTCCCCTCTCGGGCTGGGGGCTGGGAGCGGGCGGTCCCCGCCCCCCTCCCCCCCCCTGCTGTTCCGCGGGCTCTCTCGCAGGCTCTCCGGCGCCGCCGCTCTGCAGCGCTCAAAGAGCAGTGCCCCGGCTAGCAGCTCGGCCAAGCGCCCCGCGCTCAGGCATCTCCGTAACGCGCTACTGTACTCGCCCGCGCCTCTGCCCGCTTCGAAATGAGGGTCTTGGGTGGGCGCTGCCGGGCGCTCCTGGCGTGCCTCGCCCTAGTGCTTCCAGTCTCAGAGGCAAACTGTGAGTAAATCAATAGTGTCTTGTTTTCTGCCTTCCCCAGCATTGGCAACTGAACTATGTGCCCTGGTTGGTAGGACGTTTTTTCTCTAGGATTGCAGCCTCCTAGAAAGTTTCTCTTAAGTCCTGAAAAACCACCCACTGTATGGAAGCAGCTGTGGACTAGCAAGCTGTGTAATGGTGGGGAGGATCAATATTTGCTCTGCCGTGAGAATCATGTGTTGCTTACAGGACTGATGCAAGAACCTGGGTGACGCTAAGTATCAATGAAGGATTTAGAACGTGTACTCATCCCCTCCCTCCAGCCCCAACAGCCTAGAATCCTAAAGTACAAGGATGAGCACATTGCAGTATGAGTACGAAGAAAAGTCAATGCACTGTCCTCCCCCTGTACTAAAGCCTGTCCCCACCCTGCACTCCCCACCCCTAGTGAAACTATCCTTTTGCAACTTCTGGACTTTGAGCTTGTCCTGCATTGACAAATGAACTGTTTCAGGAAAACCGAGGTTTTGCATAGCAATGGGAAGATGTCTTTTTCTAATCTGGAAATAAAAGAGACTGTTAAATATTACATTTCTCAGGTCATTTTGTACTCAGGATTTCTGACAGTGTGTGCCACGGATCTGAGGTGGTGGCGTGAATTCCTTGCACTTTATCTTTGTATATACAGTTCCTTATGTTCCCATACCCAGGTTCAAGGCAGTGTATTGAGTATGCTCTGAAAAATGAATAAAGAGTATCAAGGCTTTTGGTACATTTTATTTGTCAGCTAATTTATTTTCTAAAGTTTAAGTACATTCACGATTTAAAGTGCTTTCTTGTGCTTTTTTATTCTCAGGAATTGGCACAAGAGAAGTAACTCTGACTTAAAAATAACATTTAGGGTACCTACAGCTCCAAAGTAAACTTTTCAAAGATGGTCATTTATTAGAATATTACTAAAATTACACTTGTTTTTATTAATTAATCATAAGGATGAATTATGTATTTTTAAAATTCTAATTTAAAGGCTAAAACATTACTTGTTGATATTATATTAAAGAGCTACAACTGCAAAACTTCAACAATCAAACTCCTATAATTAGTTATGGCTGTATGTGACTGTGTGCACAACCTCATCTATATGGTTCATTAGGACAACCAAATATTTGCTGAAGACCAGTGTTTTAGAGAAGAGAAAGGCAAAAGTGGCTTGCCACACTTCTGCTTATCATCACAGGAATTTGCTAGGTCCTTTATTTTTGTAGAGATTGTTAAATTTTGACTGAATCTAGGCAGAAGTAAAAATTATATATGTGTATATATTATATATCCATGTATGGACAATAACACTTGTACACAGACACTGAAAAACTAGGTAAATTAATTCCACAAATATATCACATAAGGAATAATTGGCCCTATAATGGTCATTAGAAATTGTGGTTGCTCAATTGAATTAAAACCATATCTGGTTTACTGATAAGGAAACAGATACAGGGATTTTTGTTTCTGTTTTTTGTTTGTTTGTGGTGCTGGGAATTTAACTCTGGGCTTTGCCCATGCTAAGCAAGTACTCTATCACTGAGCTGTGTCCCCTGTCCTTTACCACCCAAAGATTTAAATTTTGAGATATGATTTTAACTCTGATATTTATAATTCAAGTATCACCCTTAGAAATGTAGTTGCTACTTAAGGAAAAGTTAACAAATTACAGGTATATTTTTGAGAAAATTGATATAAATCACGTAGTTCAAGCTCATTTTAATAATAAATTACTCAGAGATGTTAATTGATTTTTCAGATATTATAGATATGTGTGTGTGTGTGTGTGTGTGTATATATATATATATATATATATATATTTAGATGATATATTTTTATGTGAGAGGAGAATCTATGTATTTAAAATACATACTGTCTACATATTTTATTTTTTTCTCTCTAAGGACTTGTGATACAGGGAAATAGGAGGAAGAGGATATCTATTTTGGCTAGGCTAATTTGGCCTTATCTAGACTTCCACTTTTGGGTGGTTGCAGTCTACACTGGACATATTTTCCTTCTCCTTTTGTGTTCTCTTCTTCTATAATTGTCCCTTTAGTTATTCCTTATCTTTTCTTAAATTCTCTTTATTTCAAAGTCCAAAATATTGCATTGCTGGAGAGATTTTATCAAGGTTATGTTACAGTTAGGGTTTGTACAGTAAAATTTGAGGACAGCTTCTGATATAGCAATAAGAACAATAAACTCTATGCCATATTTTCTTACCATCCTATACTAGGAAACTTAGTAATGTTTTCTATAATACACACTGTCCACCAACTTTAGTATTCTTTTTGTAGCTTAAATGATCTGTTTAAATGATTTAAATCTTCAAAATATTATAAGAAACCTAATAATACAGAGATCAGCATTTATTACCTATGAGCAACAACACTATTCTTGCCATCAGAAAGAAGGAAAGAAGGAAGGAATAAAGGAAGAGTTAAGTGGATTTATTAGAAGTCTGTTGAGTGCCAGGTGCAGTGGCACATGCCTGTAATCCTAGTGGCTTGGGAGGCTAAGGCAGGAGGGTCATTTGTTCAAAGCCAGCCTCAGCAACTTAGCAAGGCCCAAAGCAACACAGGGAGATCTTGTCTCTAAATAAAATATTTTTAAAAGGGGCTGTGGATGTGGCTCAGTGGTTAAGTGCCCCTGAGTTCAATCCCTCGTACCAAAAAATAAATAAAATAAAATCTATCGAGTGGCATAATGGACAACCAGACCTAGGAAAGCCAGAGACTTGCATTTAGGTGATCTATATAGTATGAACTCACATATTGTACTTTAGGAACTGCCATCATATGACTCCATGCTACCTGCCTTCTAGTCCTCTGTGTCTCTGTTCATGACTCCTAGAAGGCCTGATCATTTTGACTTATCTTTGCTTTTGGCTCTGAAATCTTGTGATTAACAGCTTACTAGAATCACATGAAGTACCAGAAGGACAATTGCCACAAAGGAATGCATTCTTGGAAGAAAACAGATACAAGAAAAGTCTACACGTTCTAATTATTGACTCATAATATACACACTTCTTTCCACAAATACCATTTGAAAATATTTCTGTAACATAATTCAAGTAACTATTATATATCAGAAAGAACCCCTCTTCAATAGGTTCCAGTTGCCACATTCAGCAAGGAGGACCTGAGGTTACCATTTCCTAATTTACTATCAATAGGTGATGGCCATATTTCCACTGGTTTTGTTCTGTACTTCATGGATGAAATGATATTTTAGTGTACCAGTGCATCTTATATGTGCTCCTTCCAAAATAAAAGACAAGAAAGGGAATACAGGTAGTGGCTTTAGTACTTAATCATCTCTCTTTTGGTTATAAGCTAGATCTTGGTAGTAATTCCATCGCTGTTCATTTTCTAACTCCCATCCCTCCCTGAGTAGTTCTGGAGGATTAAACTCAGGGCCTTATGCATGCTAGTGAACACTTTACCATTGAGCTACATTCCTAACCCTCCTATCTCTCTTGTCCTCAGAAAACTCCTCATTTTTGTTTCTTGTCAATGAGATTAACCACACCCTTATTCAAGAAGAACCTGAGCCCTTGTTGTTCCTCCCTGGGGATGGTATACGCATTGCCTCTTTCACCATTTCTATTGTGAATAAGAGTTATTCTGGAGGAGTTGTACTCTTTCTAACCCTGGTTTATATGTGGCAATAATACTCTTTTGTATTGATTATTGTCATATTATTATTGACATTTCAGCATAATACTTTTGTTTTTTTCCCCCAAGAGTTGTAAAGAACTTCAAATGGCTATATAACAGTCTCAGCTTCTAACCTCAGTGGAAGTATATTAAGTCCCATAGAGAATGCATTCCTTCTTGGTTCTGGAGAACCCAGATGATGAGAAAAGAATGCAAAAAACTGAGACGAAGTGACTGTATTACTTTCCTAGCATGCCATAACAAAGCACCACACATTGGATGGCTTAAATAACAGAAATTTGTGCTCTCATGATTCTGGAGATTTGAAGTCTGAGTTGAAGGCATCAGCAGTATTGATTCTTTCTGCAATGTATGAGGGAGCATTTTTTTCCATGCCTTTCTCCTAGTGTCTGATTGCATTATGTGCATACTCCCAATTTTTTAAAATTATCTTTCCTCTGTACATATCTTTCTCTATGTCCAAATTTCCTTGTTTGGTAAGGACACTGCTTACATCAGATTAGAGTCTACTTTAATGATTTTAAGTTGAATTTATTACCTGCCAAGACACTATTTCAAATAAGGTCACAAATTCGCTAGTATTGAGTGAATTAAGACTTCTGTGTCTTTTTAGAGAATATAGTTCAACCATAATAATCACTAAATGTCAAATTATGATAAGCACTTCATTCCTGTTTTTGTTCATTCCTGACCTGTGCATTTTGGTTCAAAAAACAGCACAAGCTGGGCTTAGTCGAACACAATTGTAATCCCAGCTAATCAGTGAGCTGAGATAGGAGGTTTGCAAGTTCTAGGGCAACCTAGGCAATTTAGCAAGACCATGTCTCAAAATAAAGAGGGTTAGATGTAGCTCAGTGGTAGACCACCCCTGGGTGGTCCTCAGTAACCCTCTCCCACACACACACAAATAAACACTATGTATTATTGATTGCTGGCACAGAAAATATACCACTTTTTTTTTTTTAACCACATTTTGGAAGATAATGTTGTGTCCCAAAGGACAATGAATGACTGAGTTCCCAATAACTGATTCCCCAATAATCAATTTTTCATCATAATTATGAAACTATTTTCCTTATATATTCAGAGATCAGATGGATGGGTGGAGAGTGAAATGATAGAAACCACATGAAAGATTCAAGCCAGAATTTTTTTCTCTTCGTCTTTGTGAATTCTTTCTGTTCCATTACACCAAGGAATGTCTGGCTTTTCAGTGTTATTTGTTGTGTGCCAAAGTTTGGTCTAGGATGGCATTAGCCAATCAAGCCAATTGTTAGAACTGAAGCTGGCAGCCTTAGTTTGCACATGGAATGAGAGTAATGATATTAATACATTAGTCCTGATTCAAAATCATGGTTTTTGCCTTTTAAAAAGTTTTTCTATTATTGTGTGACAGATTAGCACAAATTTAGCAACCTAAAGTAACAGAGTGTATCTCATAGTTTTGAAGGACAGAAAGTCCAGGCACAAGTTCAGAGAGACTACTTAGGGTCACAAGACTAAAGTCAAAGGGTCATCCCTTGCTGAGATCTCTTCTGAAGCTTGGAGTTAGTTCTCTTCCAACCTAGAGTTCAGTTTCTTTCAGCTACAGGACTGAGGCCCTTAGCTCTCTGACTTTTCTACCATTTCCATCTTGTGAACCTCTCTATAACATGGCAATTTGCTTAGATAAGCTCAGTAGGAAAGTGTTTGCTGCTGCTTCTTGTCTCTTACCTGTATTTTTCAAATTTGAACTTGGTATACAAGGCTCATGATCTAGAGGCATCTATTCTTACCTCTTTCTATATAACCTGCCCTTCTTCTCAAAAAGAGTTATTCTTCCTATTTTTTTTTTTTTTTCACATTCTGGTTCTTCTGTTTAGATGACTTTTCTTTTTTTTTCATCACACCCTAGCTTTCTCAGGTGGTCTGTCCAAAGTCCACTCAAACTTTAGAATACTTCACAAGATTTTGTCCATTATTTTAAAAATAATGATTGGAGCTTTCTAGAATCATTCCCCCATTTATATTAAAAATTATTTAGAAAATTGTCATTTTCTCAGTTATTATTCTCTAGTATTTAAAATATTATTTGGCATGGTTTTACTTTTCATACTCTTTTGCTTTAATTTTATACAAAGGATAAATGTGAAGTACTCTTTTATTGCTTTTATTGGAGTCCTTTGATTTTTTAGAATTAACAAAAAAGCAGATTAATACATTATTGAATAATCTCTGTTAGTTTATTTTTTCATAATCTTGTACTAGTTAGGATAAAATAGACTATGGAATAATAATATTTTAATTCCCCAAACTCCAACTTAATCTCCAAATTTTCATATCTCAGTGATTTAGCAATATTAGTGTTTCAGTCAGCTTTTTTGCTGCTATGACCAAAAGACCTGACAGGAACAATTTTAGAGGAATAAAAGCTTTCTGGGGGCTTACGATTTCAGAGGTCTCAGTCTAGAGAAGGCCAGCTTTATTGCTCTGGGCCAGAGGTGAGGCAGAACATCATGGTGGAAAGGGGATGGCACATGAAGGCAACAAGAAAAAAGAGAGGGAGAGCTGTGATCACCAGGGACAAAATATATACCCCTAATTAGCCACCTCCTTTAGCCACACCCTACCTGCCTGCAGTTATCACCCAGTTAATTTCTATCAGGGGATTAATGCACTCATTAGGTTTAGACTTCTATAACCTAATCATTTCACCTCTAAACTTTCTTGCATTGTCTCACAGATAAGCTTTTGGGGGACACCTTATATTTAAACCATAACAATTAGAATATATTTGTTAATAGTGTAAGTCCAACATGTTTTCCATCTTAGTTATACAATATGGTACACATGGCATGCAGTGCCCCTGCAATAAAGAGAACAATGGAGGAGATATACTTAACTGCCTTGTTTGGAAATAGCAAAACTCACTTGTGTTTTTTGCTCAAATCATTCTACCCCAAGGAAACACTTGGAATGGTTTGTTAGCATTTGCCTCTGTCTCCTCTAAAGTTAAAATTGTTTCTTCCTCTAAGGGAGTATAAATACTCATTGCATATTTAACTTTTGTTGATATATTTAATGATCTGAATAAGATTTGTGATAGCATAATTAACTATGCTTACCAACACACCAGCTGCAGAATCCATTTTATTACACTGAGTTGGACTTTAATATAGCAGAATGAAAAATAAATGGGAATAGCTGATATTGAAAGTATTTCTGTGATAACAACAATTATTAACTTATAAACAAATACATGGAAAAACACCTTTAGATTTGGAAAGTGAAGTCCTGAAAAATGGTCATAACTCTGTTGTTAAAGTGTGGCTCATGGACTGCTTTACCTTAGAACATCTTAGAAATGAAGTACCTCTGGACCCACCCCAGATGTATTGACACGGAATACAGGATTTAATAAAATTGTCAGATAATTTCTATGCACATTTAAATATGAAGACATTCCAATTTATAAGGAGATAGCAGGGAAGATAGAGAAATGATCTGTATTAAGAAATGAACAGAACGTTAGAGGGTTGGCAGTGGAAGGTGTTGGTTAACTTTCCATTACTATGATGAAATATCTGTGGCAATTAATTTATATAGATAAAAGTTTTATTGGGGTTCATAGATTTGGAGCTTCCAGTCCAAGTTCAAGTGACCCTATTGTTTTGAATCTCTAGTAAGGTTAGCACATTGTAGCAGTAGCACATAGCAGACTGCTTACTTCATTATTCAGGAAGCAGAAGAGAGTGAATGGACCACGGACCCACAGTTTCATTGCAGGTATGTGCCCAGTACCCAGAGGAAATCTCAGAACACCCCCATCTCCTAAATATCCATAGCATTTCTCAGTAGTACTACTGGGGGACTAAGCCTTTAACATATGGACCTTTGGGGGACACTACCCTATTTAAACCATAGTAGAGGGCTATCAAGGAGAGAGAAGGGGTGATGTTAGAGAAAGGAGAAAAGAAGCTGAGCAACATGGCAGCCTATGACTAGAAGGGAAGCAGAGAAGATCTGGCATTTTGAAGTTCCACCTTAAGTTGAAAACCTTGCTTGAATGTAAATAACTGCAGATCTTCTCACCACCTCCCCTCCCTCTGCCTCCAATCAGTTCTTTAAAAGGGATCAGTTTCCACATCTAAGTTGACTAAGATCAATAAGAGGAGAGATCCAAAAGATGCAAATGAGATGAAAAGTTTAGCAAAAGCAAACACACAAAACCAACCATGAAGAATCTGAGCTAGAAATAATGCAGAGGTATTGGGAGACATTAAAATGTTTATCACATGTGGGATTTGGTTTCGTGTCATCATTCAATGAATCAGAAAGGGCAGGATTACACTTGTCTGGACATTAGGAAAATTCAAATTATCTTTGCATTAGTAAGATTTGCTTGGGTAGAATTTGTTAATGCTAAAAGAAAAACAAATCTTGATGATGAAGGGGAAAAAAGCCTAATATGCCTTGACTTGTTCTATTCAATGCTGCATATCCTTTTACCTAAATATTTGTTTTATTAGGTTTTATGCTACATGAGTCTGGGAAATACATATGAGAAAAAATTATAATAATTTTGGGGGGTTGAGCAAGAATCCTTGAATAATTCAAGAATAAACAACACCAATATTCTGAAAAAAGATTAGAAGGAAACAGCATATTAGTAATGGGTCTATTTTGAAGGTGGGTTTAGAGGCTTTTATACCTTCTTTACTTTTTGATTTTTCTAAATATAATAGGTTAAGCATATTAACTCTATTGTGGAGGAATATCCCCGCCTTGGTATGTTTATTACACTGTTCTAAATATAGAGATTGGATTCTTCAGGCTTAAAGGGAAGTAATGTAATACAATTATAGAATAGATGCTAAGCCTTTCTACAGATGAGTAAAGCAATAGGAACTAGCTATCACTAGTTCTAGTCCATCAGTGTGTTTCTTCTTAGTCATCTTGTATGTTTTTTGAAATGGACTTTAAAAAGCTACGTTCAAGAACAATGACTTTAAATTTTCATGAACACAATGAATTGTGACTTTCTGCATTATGTGATATTTTCTATTTTCAAAATGGCACATTTGACATTTTCTCAATGAGCTTCACAGCTATTCTGGGATATACCTCCCTAGCTATCGGAAAATGTTTCCTTTACCCTGCCTTTCTCTGAAGTTATTATTCTGTCTTTCTCAGCTTATTCCCATTTGAATTTAGGAAGAAATAAATTATTCTGGAGGTCTCTATTACCCCTCCTCTCACTCTCCAACTGGATTAGTAATTAAGAATGTTAAAGTTCTATTTTCTTTTTGAAATTCACTTCCTTTTATATCTACAAATGTCTTCATTTTCTTTTTACTTTTTTCTTTCTTTTATTTTTTATTTCTTTTGTTTATTTATTTATTGCACCAGGGATTAAACCCACGACTGCTTAACCACTGAGCCACATCCCAATCTCTCTCTCTCTCTCTCTCTCTATATATATATATATACACACACACACACACACACACACACACACACACACACATAATTTTGAGACAGGATCTTTCTAAGTTGAGACAGGGTCTCGCTAAGTTGCTTGGGGCCTTGTTAAGTTGCTGACACTGGCTTTGAACTGGAGATCCTCCTGCCTCAGCCTAAGTCGTGTGCCAACATGCCTGACCTGCTTTTGTTTTAATGATCTTTACTTTCCCTTAAATATTAGCGTTTTCTGGAGTTTATTTTTAATTTATAAATAGTTATATATATTTACAGAGTAGTATGGTATTTTGATACATATATAGTGAATTGATCAAATTAGGGTAATTAATATATCCTCAAATACTTATCATTTTTTACGGTGAGAATAAATGAAATTACCTTTATATCTGTTTTGAAATATACATATAGCCAGACACCAGGGCACACACCTATAATTCCAGATTCTTGGGAAGCAGAGGAGGGAGAATTGCAAGTATGAGAGGAGCCTCTGCAACTTAGCAAAACCTTTTCAAAATTGAAATTAAAATGGCCTGGGAATGTAGCTAAGTGGTAGAACACTCTTGGGTTCAATCTCTAGTACTATGGGGGTCAGAGGAGGGAAACACACACACACACACACACACACACACACACACACACACATACACGCGTACATGCATATACACACACATATATATTTATGTAGAATATTATTATTAACCCAGAATTTCATTTAGCTATTCTGGGGTCATTGAACATCTTTCACTGTTTTAAACTACTAGCTCTATCCCACTAATTTCCTCACATTATGCAATCTAATTTGAAAATACAATTATGCATTTTTAAAAAATCATTTTGTATTATCAATAATCAGAGACCAATACACAATTTTGCTTTCTGTTCTGCTAAGCTTCTTGGTCTGCATATATACATTACAGAGTAAAATATATTAGTACAGGAATGGAATTCTGCTTTACACATTATTTGTAACCTGATATATTACATTTTCAATAATGCTTATTGTATCAATAGACTAAAAGCTGTCAGGATTTAAATAATTTTAATAATTTTCCATTATGTGTGTTCATCATAATATATTTAATTAGTTAAATATATTAATTAAATATTAGTTAAATATATTATTAAATATATATTAATTAAATATATTATAATTAGTTAAATATATTAATTCCAGTGTTTTGCTTATATCATGGTGATGAACATATCCATATATATTCATTTGTATATATGTATTTTCATTAATTAATTTCCTAGAAGCAGAAATGTCAACTGAATATCTAAATAGTGTTATTTTTGAAAGTCTTAGGTGTATATTATTAATTATCCCTCTGGAAATCTGCTTTTAAAAATAGATTTTGAGGAGGCCTAGCTCCTGTCATCCTTGTCAACATTGGACATTAACTTCAAAGAAAGTCTTTTTTATCAATGCAGTAGTAATAAAAGAGGGGATGACCTTTTAGGGGACTGGGATGAGTAGATGTCTTAGCTGGACATGAGACTTCTCAGAAATGCTTAAGAAAACCTTGGCAAGACTAGAGTTTCTGAATCACAAAGTAAGGGAGAGTCAGAAGACTGAAATTCAGCTACAGATGTTAATGTAACTTTATGTCTATCCACTGTCTGGGGAGGTTTGAAGGAATTCTAATAATGTTTGTATTTCATTGTGTTTCATGTGCTTATTAGTATTATATTTTGTTGTAAGAAATATCTACAAGTGATTTTGGTCTGTTTTTCTAGTAGGGATTTTTTTTTGTATGTGTATTTTTAAGTCGTCTATGTGTTAAAATATTAAACATTTTTTATAAAGTTTGAATCTTTTTTTCTACTTACCCCTTGATTTTTACAGGTATAGATTGTGTTTTGGGATGGACAAACAAATATTTTTACTATTTATGAGCTGAAACTGCTTTCCTATTCTTTGTTTCTAATTTGGACTTTAGTATGATGCAAAGCATTGGCTCTTCTATTTCAATAATATATAAGAGTAAAACTTTGCCATATGTGGTAAGTGAAGTACAAAATATTCAATTTTATATAAATAGGTTGCACTGATTGCCAGTTCACAAGAAATAATAGGAGTGAACCTGTGTAGCTAATTGGCCAGGTTTCAAGTGTGACTGCAATATCCAAATATGTTCCTGCTGCAGTCTGCATGGAACTGCATAATATAGTTGTCTGCTCAACTTTAATATTGGTTGTCATAATTCTTGGCCTTAGCACTCACTAGAATTTAAGGACATCAGTCAATTTAGTGGGTTCAATTTAGAGACACTGGTCATTGAGAATACTGGAGCCTTTTGAAAATCATTCTGTTACTGTGCTGTACTTGCAATGTTTTCATGTCTCTGGCTTTCTTTTTAATATATGAAAGCTGTGAGTCGCAGCCAAAGATTACCAGATATTTGCATGAAAGATACAAAAACATTTGACCCCAAAGGAAGCAGAGGTGTTTGAAGTCACAAAAGAAAACTTTAAGAAGTTTACAAGAATATCATAAATAAATCTGAGCAGATCTGGCATCCATAAAAAATACACTGTCATAAAGAAAGAAAAATTAGAGAACTAAAATGCAGTTTTTATGTTTAAATATAATTTCTACTTATTTTCTTTCTTCTGTATATTATTTTTGTTTATTCTTCCAAATGGACTTTATAAATAATTTATAATGTGATTCTGCAATCTATATTTGGGGTAAAAATGGGAGTTCATAATCCACTTGAATCTAATGTATGAAATATGATATGTCAAGAGATTTGTAACATTTTGAACAATCAATAAAAAAAGGAAAAAAAATAATTTATAAAATTCTACAATAGTAATTAGGGGTTTTAGTGCAATTATATAAAAATTATAGGCTATTAGCACTATTTGCTGACAATATGATTCTATATCTAGAAGACCCAAAAAGCTCCACCAGAAAACTTCTACAACTAGTAAATGAATTCAGCAAAGTAGCAGGATATAAAACCAATACCCATAAATCAAAGGCATTTCTGTATATCTGTGACAAATCCTCTGAAAGGGAAATGAGGAAAACTACCCCATTTATAATAGCTTCAAAAAATAAAAATAAAAAAAACTTGGCAATCAACAAAAGAAGTGAAAGATCTATACAATGAAAACTACAGAACCCTAAAGAAAGAAATCAAAGAAGACCTTAGAAGATGGAAAGATCTACCTTGCTTTTGGATAGGCAGAATTAATATTATCAAAATGACTATACAACCAAAAGCACTATACAGATTTAATGCAAGTCCAATCAAAATCCCAATGACATTCCTCATAGAAATAGAAAAGCAATCATGAAACTCATCTGGAAAAATAAGAGACCCAGAATAGCTAAAACAATTCTTAGCAGGAAGAGTAAAGCATCACTAGGTAGCATCACTATACCAGACCTTAAACTATACTACAGAGCAATAGTAACAAAAACAGCATGGTATTGGCACCAAAACAGACTGGTAGACCAATGGTACAGAATAGAGGACACAGATACTAACCCACAAAATTACAATTATCTTATATTAGACAAAGGTGCCAAAAACATGCATTGGAGAAAAGATAGCCTCTTCAACAAATGGTGCTGGGAAAACTGGAAATCCATATGCAACAAAATGAAATTAAACCCCTATCTCTCTCCATGCACAAAACTCAAAGTGGATCAAAGACCTAGGAATTAAACCAGAGACTCTGAGTCTAATAGAAGAAAAAGTAGGCCCTAATCTTTATCATGTGAGATAAGGCCCCAACTTCCTTAATAAGACTCCTATAGCGCAAGAATTAAAACCAAGAATCAATTAATGGAATAAATTCAAAATTAAAAGATTCTTCTCAGCAAAAGAAACAATCTGTGAGGTAAATAGAGAGCCTACATCTTGGGAGCAAATTTTTACCCCTCACACATCAGATAGAGCACTAATCTCTAGGGTATATAAAGAACTCAAGAAGCTAAGCACCCAAAAAACAAATAACCCAATCAATAAATGGGCCAAGGACCTGAACAGACACTTCTTAGAAGAGGATATACAATCAATCAACAAATATATGAAAAAATATTCATCATCTCTAGCAATTAGAGAAATGCAAATCAAAATTACTCTTAAGATTTCATCTCTTTCCAGTCAGAATGACAGCTATTATGCATACAAACAACAATAAATGTTGGCGAGGATGTGGGGGAAAAGGTACACTCATACATTGCTGGTGGGACTGCAAATTGATGCAGCCAATATGGAAAGCAGTATGGAGATTTCTTGGAAAACTGGGAATGAAACCATCATTTGGCCCAGCTATCCCTCTCCTTGGTCTATACTCAAAGGACTTAAAATCAGTATATTACAGGAACACAGCCACATCAATGTTTATAGCAGCACAATTCACAATAGCTAAACTGTGGAACCAACCTAGATGCCCTTCAGTAGATGAATGGCTAAAAAAAAAAAAATGTGGCATATATACACAATAGAATCTTACTCAGCAATAAAAGAGAATAAAATCATGGCATTTGCAGGTAAATGGATGATGCTGGAGAAGAAAATGCTAAGTGAAGTTAGCCAATTCCAAAAAAAACAAATGCCAAATGTTTTCTCTGATATAAGGAGGCTGATTCATAGTGGGTTAGGGAAGGGAAACATGAAAGGAATAGATGAACTCTAGATAGGGCAGAGGAGTGAGAGGGGAAGAGTGGGGGCAGGGGGTTAGCAAGGATGGTGGAATGTGATGGACATCATTATCCAAAGTACATGTATGAGGACATGAATTGGTGTGAACATAATTTATATACAACCAGAGATATGAAAAATTGTCCTGTATATGTGTAATAAGAATTGTAATGCATTCTGCTGTCATTTTTTTAAAAATCCAAAAAAAATTTAAATTATAGGCTAATTTGGGACAAATTACATTTTTAAAGTATTGGGCTTTCCTGTCCAGGATCATGATATGAGTGAGACATATTATAATTTTTTTTATGTGTTTCAGTAATTTTTTTTACCATTTGATCTTGAGTATGACTTACTGTTTTTTTTCTTTTTGTTTAAATTTTTTATTTGTTTTTTTAGTTATATATGACAGTAGAATATATTTTGACATATCATACATACATGGAGTATAACTTCCCATTTTTGTGATTGTAAGTGATATGGAGTTACTACTGGTTACTAAGCATTTCTTGATAATATCTCTGCAGTGATGCTCCCCCACTTTATATTTTATGACTGGTATATGAAAGCTATGAGTCACAAAGATTACCAGATATTTGCATGAAAGATACAAAAAAAAATGACCCCAAAGGAAACAGAGGTGTTTGAAGTCACAAAACACAACTTTAAGAAGTTTTTTCTTTTTTTCTGGTAATAGCAAAACTATTTTTAAAAAATTTATCTTTGTCTTTTCCCATACTTTCTTGTTTGCACTAATGAATTTCTACAAGATTCTCTTATATTTTATTAGTAAATTAACTTTCATCTCCACATAAGCACTTTGTCTTTGCCTATAATTATTTTGTGTTAAAATATACAGAAGAGAATTTATTATTTTAACCATTTTAAATGTAAAGTTGAGTGCCATTAAGTAATTCACATTGTTGTGCACCATCATCCATCTGTAGAAATTTTCATCTTCCCAAACTGACCCCATTGTATAGTAACTTTGCATTACACTGTAACTCTCAAAAAGTTCACTTCCACAAATGTTGGAAACCACTGTTGTACTCTGGTTTTAACTATTCTAGGTACCTCATATAAGTGGAATCATATAATAATTGTCATTGTGTCTGGCTTCTTTTACTTTGCCAAAATTTTCAATTATCATCCGTGTTGTAGTGTGTATCCCTGTACAATATTTTTACAGCATTTTTTCTTCAGTTATTGATTACCTGGGAATTTAGATTAGTGAGGAGCAGTGATGTCTTTATGCCTCTTTGTCTTGATGCTGAGTTTAATGTGTCTATTAGTGTTTTATTAGCTAATGTTGTTTTCACTGTTGGCGTCTGCTGTATGCTCTTTGTCAAGTTAAGGAATATTTCCTACTCTTTCTTGATTCCTAATGCTTTATTTTTTAATTAATTTTTCTTAAATCAGAATTTGTTTTTCCTAATAGCTTTGGACAACTAACTTGATGGTGTAATCATTATTCTTATATTTCTAAAATAACAGGTACTTGGTCATGTTATATTTTTTGAAATATTTTCATATTAAAGTATTATACATTTCATTTAAGATTTTCTCTTTGAACTCCTATACCAGATCAGCTTCTATATTTCCTTTTCTATACTATCTTTATCAAGTTTTTGTTACTATAATTATTTTACTCTTAGAAATTTAAATATAACTGAAGTTAAATTTGAAGCTGGGCTTTAATCAGCATCACAGTATTATTGATTTCAAATGGGGTCCTCTTTCCAAATTTTTTCTTTTTTTTTATTTAGTAACTTTAGACATCAGTTGACTTCCCAATGTGACAGGTAAATAATTTTACTCATCCTCTTTTCTTAAACCTCATCTCATTTAACAGTATGTAAAATATTTTTTCCTCCTGTGTAAGATTGTAGAATATTTTCTCTGTTTTTGGAGTTTTAAAATGTTATTAAGAAGTGTCTATCTATAGCTCTTTTCTGCCTCATTTTTCTTATGTTTTTGAGCCTTATATCTTACTACTGATTAGGAATTTTTAAATTATTATGAATGTTTGTTTGTATATTTATTATTGTGTTGCTTGGAATTGAATCCCTGGACTCAAGTATGCAAGGTAACTGCTGTACCACTGAGCTACATCCCCATCCCTATTCATTATTTAAAATTATTTTTCCTCTATTACTCTATATTTGGAATTTCTATTATAATGTTTTTGTGTCTTTTTACTGTGCCTCATCATTTCTTTTAAATATTCCACTTACTTATCATTTTCTACATGGAAGATTTTGTTGGCTTATCTTCCATGTCACTAAATTGATATTTAGTATGGTCCTTTCTGTTTCAATCCATCTATTGCCTTCTTTGTTTCAAAATAACATTTTAGTTTAGAATCATATTTTAGCTTTCCAGTGTTTCTATTTTCAGTGCAGTCTAAATTTGTTTCATGGATGCCAGATTCTCTCAGATTTATGTAGGATATTACATATTTTCAGAAGTTATCTTCAATAATCTCTATTTCATTTAGGGTCAATTCTTATTTGTCTTTTATCTATTATTAACTATGCAAATATCTGGTTACATTTGGCTATTATTATTTTGAAAATGAAAATCATTGCTTCATATGGAAATAGAAGAAAAGAGTAAGATACCAACTACTTTGTTACTCTGAATGGAGTTATAAAATTGATCTGATGCTTGTTGTTTTGTTTTATTTTTTGTTGTTTTTTGAGTGGAAGTGTCTCCTTATGTTGAGTACACTGGTCTGAGCTCTCAATTTTCCTGCCTTATCTTCTGAAGTAGCTGAGATTACAGAAGTGTGCCTCTACATTTGACTTTGATGCTTATTCTTAATATCAGTTGATTCTAGGACATTTCTGGTACAATATGTTTTAAAATCATTTCATATATAGATTTGCTTTCTATGTACTCATTTGGTTTGACACTTAGTAGGTCCACTTTATCTGAAGCATAGTATTTCTCATGAGCTCTAGTAATTTCCTGCCTCCATATTCACTTTCTAGAACTCCTTCAGGATTGATCCAGTATGAATTTGCCTTTGTTTTCTCTTTGAAATTTTACTCTAGGTGTCAGGAGATTTTTTCAGTTTTTCTTTCAACATTTCCATATTGACAATTATATTGTAATTTGCCTAAGTTTTCTCTTCTGTCATAAATGCACTATATTCTTAAGTAATTATGAGGCTATTCATTAGGTTAATTTTAAAGTTCTTTTAAGTTCACTTCTCTGAAATATATGTTCTCAAGTCAATGTTCTGGTCTTTCTAGTTTATGCTATTGGAAGGTTTTAATTTTTTTCTTTCATAAATCTGGTGATTTTGGTTATTTATTCAGTTATTTATTAGGTGGGAGGTATGGACTTCTGCTATAGTATATTTTGATCTTATTTCTTGCCAATCCTTCATCTAAATGAGAGAGCAGGTAGCTTTATATATATTTACTTGTTGATTTATTTATATAACTAATGTACATTTGACCCACTCTGTGTGTACTTGTTCATGTATACTGGGAAACCAGTGCTGTCTGTGTCACTGATGGAATTTGAAATGAGATGCTTCTGCTTGCTTTTCTCTCACTCTCTTGCTATTGTTGTTTTAGTTTCTGATGCTTTCCAAGATCAGTGTAATATTGAGTGTGTATATTGGCTCAAGTCTACTTCTCCTTTATTTATTCCACAACAGTTTTTATTAGCTTCCACTCTGGAGAATTTACTGAAATTATTTATTGAACAGTGACCTTCCTATGTTCTCAACTGTGGTAGATTATTCCTTTTTTAAATTTTTCTCTTACTATAATTTTAGTATGATCCTGGAGGAAGAACACATAAGTATTCTGTGCCATCATGAACCACAAACACCACTTGCTATGTTTTTAAAGAGCAGCTATAAATAGTCAGTGATTTCCTTGTCTTGTGTTTAGTCTGTTCGGATTGCTATTAAAAAATAAATAAAATACTGCAGACTGTGTGTATTAAACCATAGACATTTGTTTCCTAATGGTTTTGGGGACTGGAAAATCCAAGATCAAAGTTCTGGCCAGTTTTGTTTCTGCTGTAGGTTCTGTTCCTGTCTTCCAGATTGTTGCCTTTTTGTTGTGTAGTTTTTGCCTTTCTTTGGTGTGTGCACTCAACAGAGAGTGAGTGAGCCATGGAGAACTCTCTGCTATCCCTTTTAAGGGCTAAACCTAGGGGGTCAAGCCCCCACCTATCTGACTCTCTTTAGCCTTAACAACTTCCTTAAAGGTCTTATTTTCAAATACAACCCCAGTGGTGGTCATGGCTTCACTATATGACTTTCAACTCATAGGCACTCAGTCTGTAACATTCTGCTCCTGGCCCACCCTACTCATCCATTCTTGCAAGCAAAATACAACATTCCATCTTAAATAGGCTCAAATGATTTTACTCATTCTAGCATGATTTCCAAAGTCTAATTTGTCATTTGAATATCATCTAAATCAAATATGGTTTGACTCAAGGCGTAGTTAATTCAGATGCATATTTCCTTTCCAGTTGTCAATCTGTGATATTAGGGAATTATGTGCTTCTAAATGGCAAAAATGGAACAAGCATATAATGGACAACTCCAATTCTAAAAGGCAGAAATTTGAAGGAAAAAAAGTGGTCCCAGGTCCCAAGCAAGTCTAAAATCTTAACAAAATTAATTTCATTATATCTTGAGTTTTGAGGATTGTCCTCTTTAGTTCTGTGCTCTTCCTTCCAGGCCGCTGGACTATTGGTTCTACCTTCAGGAGCCATTAGGGTGGTGGTCCTACCATCTGGACTGACTGCCTTGCTGAATTGGGATACTGCCCCCAAGTATTTGGGTCTGTGTCCTCAAGGTTTCTGGTAGCTGTATCCTCAGGGCCAGCAAGAGACTGTTGAAACCACAGACAGGCTTTAATTTACCCTTTGAAACCAAGGAGAACCTAGCCTTGTTTTGGGCCTGTGGAGGGAGTGACAGCCCTGACTATCTCAGAATGGTCTTCAAGGACATTCAACCCTTTTATTGAAAAATAAGCATGTTCAAGGCCATCCTTCATTCCCTTCCATTTTGTCTATTTCCTTTAGTCCCAGCTGGCAGCATTTTTTGCTGGTACAGTCTCATCTATAATTCTTGACTTCTGCTGAGATGGCTGATTACTCATCTCATTATCAAATTGTTGTTCAGCCACACTCTTAGTTTCTCTTCAAATCATTTTTCACAATATAGATCAGCAGATAATTTTATAAATCTTTAAGTTCCAATTCCTTCTTGCTTAGGGATTCCTTCTTAAATTCATCTCTTTCCTCTTGTACTTTTCTCTAATCAGTAAGAAGGACTCCATCCACACCTTCAATACTTTGCTGAGAAATTTACTCCACTAAATATCTAATTTCATCACTCACAATTCTACCTTCTACAAAATACTAGGACTTAATTCAGCCAAGTTCTTGTCAACAATACTCCAGTTTCTAATAACTGTTTCTCATTTCTGCCTCATACCTTGCCAGATAGGTCTTTAAAATCCATATTTCTACCAACATTCTGCTGATGATTATTTATGTAAACTCTGAGCAGATGAACACTTTCTCTCTAACTTACTTTTCTTTCTGAGCCCACTTTTAAATCTTAATTACTATTTTAAAATACTTATTTCCAATTATAGCCACACTGGGTATCGAGTTACAACACATGAATTTGTAGGGGGCAGAGAGACACAAAAATTTGATCTATAATGCCCTATCAAGTAGAACACAAGTGACTATTAAAATATTTTGTTTACTGTGAAAAGAAAAAGATATGTTTTTCATTTTTGGCTGCTTCTTTTTAAGGTGGATCTCAATTTCTAGTAAATGCTTCTTTTCTATTTGCTAGTTTTATATTCTTTCTTTTCTCTGATTCCCATTTTATCTCCTTTTCCTAAAAAATTATAATTTTATTTCATTGTTACTTAGATTGTGTCTTATTGCTTTTTGGCTATTAAACAAGGAATTTTGAGAGACTTATAAAAACTGTATTGAATTATGAACACCTACTGAACAATAATCCACTATTCTAAGCAATCTCACCTCTACATAAAACATTTTTAAAAAGTAAAAAATATATCTCCTTAATTTCAGGAAGAGATCTCAGGATCTTGAATATGCTAAACACACATTCTACCACTGAACTAAGCCCTCAGCCCAGGACCTAGAGTTCTTTTAAGCCTCTAAGCATGCTTCAGAATTGATTATTTCAGAAATCTGGGGGAGACTGCATGAAGTGGGATATTACAGAATGAGGCCAACTCATTGTTGGTCTTTAAAAAATGTTCTGGGGTAGTTTGCCTGTTGCTTTTCCAGATATAAATATAGACACAGGCCAGTGAACTCATAATATTGATGCCATCCCCCGAAATAGGTCAAATAGAACAAAAACAAAATAGTTCTTGTGCAGTAATCTTTTGGTACATTACGTCAAAATCAGATGGTGTTTTGATGTCCCAGTAGGTTAGGAGACAAAAAAAAAAAAAAAGGGGGGGGGGGGGAGAGACACTAACTACATAAATATCTTGCTCAGTCATGTAAGAAATTTGTTGTGGCCTCATAAAATATAACCAGTTTGCAAAATATTAGTAGTCAAGAGAAGAATAGAGAGAATTATAGAAAATTTATTTCTCATACTTTGCCAAATTCTGAACTGAGTCCCTTTACAGGAAGCATCTTTATTTATTATTCACTGAGAATGAACAAATCAAACAAACGAAATGGCCAATATATTTTTTTTTCTGGATAATGAGCAGCCTATTCTCTTTCATGTAGAAGCATTTCTCTCTTTTTTTGGGGGGCGGAGCGGATAACTATTAGGTACTGCATTTTATTCTGGTGTAGACAATGGCATAGAGATGTATTCTCTCTCTCTCTCTCTCTCTCTCTCTGTGTGTGTGTGTGTGTGTGTGTGTGTCTTTTAAGAAGTAGTACTATAAATTAAAGGTATAATTAAATTCTGTTGTAGGGAGATATTCATTTTACTTCTGTTCTAGAATTGGGGGTCAGTGGTCACATTTTTTAATGACTGCCAATGGCTTTTCTACTTGTAAATAAATGCAGGCCTTCCTCCCACTAATCCAAATATTTTAAAGCTCACCTTTATATATGCAATTTATAATTCACAAATTGTTTCCTCCTTTTCTTCTCCTACATTTAAATCTTACCTAGACCTATGTCTTATGATCTTTGACTCTTTTAAAGTATTTCTCACTAGCTCATTTATGCTCAGTTCTTTCAAAAGATTTATGAGAGCAAGAGGTAGTAATGTGTTAGGCAGACAGGATTAAGGTCACAGTCACAGAAAAACTGACAAAACATCTGTCATTATTAACTAAAGATTTTTTCTAAACTAAAGTAATCTTAATTTTCTTAGAGTTTTAAGTTTAGGGAAAACATTCCATTTCAATAGTTGAGATGTGAGATACAATTACATCTCAATGTATTATGTGGTGGTTCTGTTTGTACAGTGAAAGCTATTTTCATCCAACAGTGAAGTATAATCAAAGAAAAAACACTCTGCCAACCCAAATACTCCTCGAAATTCTCTTCTTGGACACATTCTTTCAGGGGCAGTTTTTCATTCTTGGGATGCCAAATAACAAAGGCCTCAGGAGAGACAGAGAAGGCAGAACTAAAAAAAGCAGTGGACTTTTGGAGAGAGGAATTGGAGAACCATCTTTGCCAGACAGAGGTGCAGAATGGAAGAATTTAGCTATCCTAAAGCTTGGAGCCTCCTCTATCTGCCACATCATCCCTATCTGACTGATTTATTTGGGACAGATCTGTGATCTTACCCTCCCTGAACAGAGGTAGCAAGTTTGGACAACTAAGTGGGGAAGGGGGTAACCTGAGGAAAGGACTTCCCCTTGACTGAGATGGAACTAAAATTGACCAGTGAGTAATTTGCCAGTGAGACAGTAGTAAGCCCACTAAACACTATTGGAGCTCTAATGAAAACAATAACAATAAATCAACTTTTTGGAGATACTACAATCCAATTTATACTTGGAAAACAAAGATTTACCCCCATGTGAAGGGAACAGAAGGCTGTGAAAATAATTTCAAAAAAGGATTCTAATTAATGTTCGAACAATGGTTGTATTGTTGACATATTTATTCCATCTGCTGTAATCAGTATTTTGAAGAAATGAATTAGCTGTCATCAAGTGATAACTACAGAATGATTTTTGAATGTAGCATGAGAAAAAAAAACTATAAGTAATTAGGTTTTTTTCCCTCCTTTTTGAGACAAAGGTACATGTTTTAATTAGTAGCTGATTAAAACTTTCATGTTCTAATCAGATGTTTTTTTAAAAAAAATTTTAAAGAAAAAAAAATCAATCCAACTGAGTCATACTTCCTTTCTAGAAAGACTCATAACTCAAGACTATTAACTCAACATTATCACCTAGCATTTTGAATCTGAATGTAACACTTTGCAAGTAACACAGTTGAGTTGTAACAAGGACTTTCTTCAGATAGTTCTTATTCTAAAAAAAATAAAACAAGTGTGGTAATGCAAAAAGAGGACAAACAGGTTTTGGAGGCTGGCTTGCTTCTGTTCTCAGCTGCATGAGTGTGGTAAATCAACTCATCTACCTTGAGTTTTAGCCTATTTGTATATAAAATAGAAAATTATGGTCTACTTAGAATAGTTGTGATTAGAATTAAAAGGAGATGATGTAAAAACAACTTTCATATAATTATATGTCATGATTATTATGATAATAAAGAATGAAACTTTTTAGACATGCAAACAGGCCACTATGGTGGATATTTGGGGGCAGAACTTTGAATCTGCTGGTAAAGCACTTCTAACCATATACTTATTTCATCCTACATTCCTATAGTTCTTAGTTTGTCATCATGATGTCATGTTTTAATTTTTCTGGCAAAGAGCAGTAGACTTCTTTGAAAGCACACTGTTATTTACCCCTCACACATCAGATGGAGCACTAATCTCTAGGGTATATAAAGAACTCAAGAAGCTAAGCACCAAAAAACAAATAACCCAATCAATAAATGGGCCAAGGACCTGAACAGACACTTCTCAGAAGAGGATATACACTCAATCAACAAATATATGAAAAAATGTTCATCATCTCTAGCAATTAGAGAAATGCAAATCAAAACTTTCATCTCACTCTAGTCAGAATGGCAGCTATTATGAAGACAAACAACAATAAGTGTTGGCAAGGATGTGGGGAAAAAGGTATACTCATAAATTGCTGGTAGGACTGCAAATTGATGCAGCCAATATGAAAAGCAGTGTGGAGATTTCTTGGGAAATTGGGAATCGAACCACCACTTTGCCCAGCCTTCCCTCTCCTTGGTCTATACTCAAAGGACTTAAAAACAGCATACCACAGGGACACAACCACATCAATGTTTATAACACCACAATTCACAATAGCTAAACTGTGGAGCCATTTTAGATGCCTTTCAGTAGATGAATGGCTAAAAAAAAAAAAAAAAAAAAAAAAAAGTGGCATATATACACAATGGAATATTACTCAGCAATAAAATAGTATAAAATCATGGTATTTATAGGTAAATGAATGGAGTTAGAGAAGATAATGCTAAGGGAAGTTAGCCATCCCCCTCAAAATGAATGTCAAATGTTTTCTCTGATATAAGGAGGATGATTCATAGTGGAGTAGGGAGGGGGAGTATGGGAAGAATAGGTGGACTTCAGATAGGACAGAGAGGTAGGAGGGTAAGGGAGGAGACATGGGGTTAGAAATGATGGTGGAATGTGATGGACATTATTATCCAAAGTTCATGTATGAAGACACTTATTGATGTGAATATACTTTGTATACAGAGATATGAAAAATTGTGCTGTATGTGTGTAATAAGAATTGTAATGCATTCTGCTGTTAAATATAAACAATAAATAAATAAATAAAATCAGGTTTAGATTAAAAAAAAAAAATACCTGCTTCTTCCATGTGAAAGCCCTGCCTCTGTACCCATCAATAGTTGCTTGGCATAGCATGTTTGGCAACATAAAATGGCAATTCTTACACAATGTAAAATTGTTCTCTATTTGGTTCCCATTTTTCTTTGGACAATGTACCCTGTCAGAAATTGATTGCCTAGATGTTAGTAACCATTCTTTAACTTTTACTCAACTAGGGATGTTTTGACCCATTCCCTCTTCTACTTATGATTTTAGATTTCATGATGTTTGTTTATGGTTTTGAATCAAAGCAACAGTGACTTATGATTAATATGGTTTTGGACTATAAAAGGTGTAATCAAACTCCTGGAGGGGTTCAAAAGGTGTAGACTTGCAGCCTGCCCCTCAGCCCACCAGCTGGTGGATCTGGACCCCCAACTGGTAATAAAAAGTTTCTGTCTTCTACTCTAAAAACACAAACTAAAACCAAAAACAAACAAACAAACAAACAAAAACACCACACTGTTAGATGGATGGGTTTATGGATTTATTTTATAAAGAAGAACAAATGTCTGATTCACTACACAACCATATAATTTCTTTTAAGAAGTATCTTGTGAGTGAGTGTCTGAATATAGCTGTTCCTTGGTATCTAGAGACAGGGATTGTTTCCAGGACCCTTGGTATACCAAAATTCATAGATGTTCAATTCCCTGATATAAAATGCTAAAATATTTGCATTTAACCTTTGCACTTCAGCCTTTATACTGTAAATCATCTCTATATTAGTTATAATACCTAATACAATGTAATACTATATAAATAATTTTTTTGCTGTATTGTTTAGGGAAAGAATATAAGTCTTATATGTTCGGCACAGAAATTACCATCATAAGCCTAAATACATAGAACATATCAATAACAACTTTTTACCAAAAAAAATATTTTCAATGAGCTCTGGTTGAATACACAGATGTGGAAACCATAGACGTGGAACCTCATGGATACCTAGGGCCAACCATGCACAAAAGAAGAACATTGAAATAAGAGGATAGGTATATAGACAGATTCTGACTTATGATTTTTTGACTTTGTGATGATGTGGAAATAATAAACTTTCAGTGGAAACCATACTTTGAATTTTGATCTCTTCCTGGGTTAGTGATATTCAGTATGGGTCTGATGCTCCAGATGCTGGGCAGTGGCAGTAAACCACATCTCCAAGCAGCCAAATGATCATGAGGGTAAACAGTGAATACTCTACATTGTACCATGTTGCTCACTGTGATGTTGGATAGATTAAGTATATTAAATGCATTTTTAGCCTAACCATATTTTGAACTTGTGATGGATTTATCAGCACATAACCCTATTTTTAGTTGAGAAGCATTATGTGAATTCCATCAGCAAGATTTGTTACTTCTGTAACTTTGGGTCATATAACTTTTCTCAGCTTCAACTTTTTCAATAGGAAAATTGGGATGATAGATCAGCATTCAATTCATTATTTATATGAAAATCAAATCAAATAATATGTAATTTGAAAATTATTATCTATCATGCCAATTTAAACACTTCTGGGATTAACCTAGATGAAATAAAACGTGAACAGAGGTGTAATGTTTTTCATTTTTGATATTGCACTTGTCAGGAGAGTCAATAAAACTTTTTGTCCTGTTTTCTGAGAACCAGAAATTGTAATGGATGGGTTCTAGGTCTGAGCACTGGAATGCTTGTGATCTAGTTCTGCATTTGTTATTTGTTGAATTCATAATTTAGGACAAATATGTTGTATATTCTTTGCTAATGGTTTGCCTCTGAAATGTCCCACAAAAGCTCATTTGTTGAAAGAATAGTCTCCAATTCAGCAGAGTTCAGAGGTGGGACTTTTAGGCAATGACTGGATCATGAGGGCTCTGAGCTCATAGTGTATTAAACCATCAAACCCATTGACAAGCTGGATAGACTACAGGGAGGTACCTACTTGGAAGAAGCAAATCATTGGAGGCATGCTGTGGAAGGGTTTGCTTTCTTCCCAGCCCCTTCCCCAGCACTCCCCAATCTGTGACCCTGAACTAAATATTTTGAAACTGTGAGCCAAAATAAATTTTTCCTATTCTAAGTTGTTCTTTTCAGATAGTTTGATCACAGTACTGAAAAACGCACTTACACACCTGACTTTTATCATATTTAAAATGGTGGAGATTATTGCGCTCCTTTTTATGACACTTAGGTGGGCATTCCTTTAAACCTTCTCCATAGTTCTGAGTGATTGCCTGTCTCTTTCACAAATATGTATACAGTGAGTTAATATGCTTGGTCTATGTCCTTTAGTGGAGACCCTTATAGGAAAAGAGATTTTAAAATATTAATATCAAGTTCTTAATTACCAAACTTAATATTCTTTTTTTTTCTAAATTTTCTTTTCTTTTTTTAACCTTTATTTTATTTGTTTTATTTTTTTATGTGGTGCCAGGGATTGAACCTAGTGCCTCATGCATGCTAGGCAAGCGCTCTACCACTGATCCACAACCCTGGCCCCAAACTTAATATTCTTAATGGAAGAAATGCTAAATAATGTTTGTAGGGTTTTTCTCCTAAATGTATTTGACCTTGATTTTTCTTTGTCATTGAATCAGTGTTTTCATTGTTCAGTGAAAATGTTACTGTTCAATGAAAATGTTATTGTTTTCCCCAGAAAGAATCATGTTTGCTCTGAAGTTCAGTAGCTTCACATTTTTGACATATTTATTACAAAGTAACATGCTTACAACTCTTCCAAATAAATGAGAAAATTGCACATGTAAGACACTTTTATTGTTGACAGGGTTGAAATTTATCAGTCAGTAATTTACTTGACAGCATATTCCCATCTATCTTTATTACATATGAAGCCTTGATTTAATTTTTTTTTTCTTTTTTCGGTAGCAGAGATTAAACCTAGGGGTTCTGAACCACTGCACCACATTCCTAATCCTTTTATTTTTTGTGTTGAGACAGGGTCTTACTAAGTTGCTTAGGGTCTCACTAAGTTGCTGAGATTGGTTTCCAACTTGCAGTCCTCTTGTCTCAGCCTCTGGAGTCAATTAAATCTTTATTTAATAAGCAGTGATAAAGATAGAGATAGAAATAAATACTATACAGGGCCATTACATTTAAAACTTCCATTTTGATAAGTAAGAGAAATAGAGTAATATTACTTACTTCCCTCTTGAAATAGTTTAACTTATTGAGCTAGTAAGTATGATAATCATTGATTAGAACTTTTTTTTTCTCTTTGTCACTTTTTGAGAATTTATTGCTTATTAACAGGCAATAAAAGCAAGGAGAATAAATTCTGTCTATATTACTTCTTTATCTTAGTAAAAAGTCCATTTACAATTAAAATATGGATAAAATTTTTTTGTAAGTTTGATTGGTACTTTTTAAGTTTTCATTAAAAAACAACATCCTAGTCAACATGCTAATATAATATAGGGAAAACTTTACATTTTTTACCATTTTCTTTAAATATAATTGCTATTACCCAGTTTGAGTGTCAACCTCTCTTCTGTGTATACTATTTATAAATGTGTAACTTTGGCTGATGTATATGGGTATATATTCTGGGTATAGTATCCTTCAACTTGTATTTTAAGATATATCTTTCAGATCTTTAGAAGAAGAGTACTTACTTTTATTCTGCATATTATTCCATAGTACAGGTGTATTTTAGCTTATTTTTCTATTCCCCTCTTGACAGACATTTAGGTTGTTTCGAACTTTTATTTTACCAACAATCTTTATATTATTTTCTTTATATTTTATTTACATTATTTAAGTGATTTTGTATTTAACCTTGTATATAACCTTGAATACTTTCCAGTATGAGTTAACTAATGTTTTAATTTGTGAAAGTTATTTATAAATTCTAAATGTTATTTTCTTTTTCACATAATACACACCATTTTCTTTAATCTATTGCTTAGCATTGAGCTTTGTTGTATTACATTGGTTGTTGTTCAGCTATTTAAACATTTTTATGTAGTCAAAGTTATCAATTCTCTTTGTCATCTATTTCTTGAATTTTGTATAAGGTCTTTCTTTGCCATGGATTTTTTATTTCCCTGTATGTATAAATAATCAAATGTTTAAGACTATCAGGTACCTTTCAAATAGCTGCTTAGCCTATACTCCTGCATTGCTGTATATCCACAGAGGTCCCAGAAGTTTTCTATTAAAACTGAGAAAGTTTATTTCTCATGCTTTAAAGACAATATGGCTATAATTTTTGACATAATCATTTTTGCATGATGTTTTTCAAATGCAGCAATCATAAGGTAAACATTGAATATTATAAGGTGTGTTTATCCTCATGCATGAATTGAATAATTTGTTTAGATCATTGTAAAAGTGCTATAGCTTCGCACCTACCTTGCTTTCTGAGATATTAGCCAAAGTGTTTTTTATTTGCATCTTTTCTTAACTCCACTATAGCAATTTAAATATCATACAATTCATAGGCAGAAAATTATATTAACTCTAATTCCTTAATAAAATAATATATCTTAGAGGGGAGATAGAAAATTTATTCATCTAAACTTGTTTTTTTCTTCAGTTTTGTCAAAACAGCATGCTTCACAAGTCCTGGTTCGGAGACGCCGTGCAAACTCTTTACTAGAAGAAACCAAAAAGGGCAATCTTGAAAGAGAATGCATTGAAGAACTATGCAACAAAGAAGAAGCAAGGGAAGTCTTTGAAAACAATCCGGAAACGGTAAGAATTCATAGCCATTATCACACCTTGTCACAGAGTTGTGCTAAGCAATTCAGGGAGACCCTGTCTCTAAATAAAATATAAAATAGGGCAGGGGATGTGGCTCCGTGGTCCAGTACCCCTAAATTCAATCCCCGGTCCCAAAAAGAAAAAGAAAAGAGATCCCACACATAATCACTTCCATTTAGGAGAAAGTACATTTAAAGGAAGGTGGGCTTGTTAGGAAGACATTACTGCCATAACAATATCTTCTGACTAATTCACTTATACCTCTTATCAGCAAATAGTATTGACCTCCTAGTTTGTAAATATTGTCTCCTAACCAGAATTTGGTAGTATTCAGGGTAGAGGAGAGGATGTCTCAAGTACATATACATTGTGTGTATGTGATTATTACTCCGCTTCATTGAATCTCTCCATTTAATATTAACCAAGCTCTAGAAACAAGGCCATTTAATGCTGTGCATTTTCACACTATTTTATATGCTGAGTATACTTTACTTTATTCTACAAGCCCTTGGGAAGTTTCCTGAACCCACTCCTTATCGGTTATATTCTTCAGCATATCAAACCTTACATGTCAGTCCACAAAAATAAAACCATAAAGACCCTTAAATATCATATAGGACCCCCAGGCCTTATTGTTAGTCCCTAATTCTTTTAGGAGAAGAAGTTCTTTAGCATGTCCTGTGGGTAATCCATGTGTAAATAGTGCTTTTAAGAAGCAGAGTGAGAGTGAGAGTTCCAATCTGATAACCTTCAGGTCAACCTCGATGTGATGTTTCTCCTGAGATGAAGGATACAGCCTAGAGCAAAAGAGAAAGAAAGCATGAACAAAGTACCTCTGGAACCTCTGCAGTGGCTCTCAGTGCCCTGAAAATAGAGGAGTAAGAATGAGCAGGAATTTTGTCTGTAGTTAGAGAATCTGTCTAAGACTGTAGCAACTTGTGTTCTCTTGGGTTACTCTTGAATCTTTTTTTGCCTTCACCTATTCTAATAGGTTCACAGAGGATACTTCCCAAAGATTAATTTTTAATCTCTTTGGGATTTAATAAAAATATTTCTCTCTCTGTTGTGTTGCTTTTATGGGTAAAGAATTGACAAGAAAAAAAATATTTTATCCCATGCATTGTAGTAGAATACATTATTGTGTAGAATTTTACATTTACATTACATAGTTTATATTTCCATAACAAAAAAGGAAAGTGTGCACACTCTAAATTATTATCAATTTTCATAATAAAAATAATATAGTATATTTAAACAAACACATCCTTTTTTATTTTAAAAATTTTAAATATATAGCAAAGTAGAAAGAAAAATAAAATGAACTCCAATATTATACTCACCTCCCCTTCAACAGCTATCCATAATCTGCACTTTTAGTTTCCTGTTCTCTATCACACCTACTCTAGTTTTTATTTTGTTTTTCTGGAATACTTTAAAACATGCCCAAAATACATTATTAATACATACTTGACTTTGTATTTATAACATTGTAGACATGTTCTTAGAGTTTAGCCTCTAAGTAGCAAAAGTGAGGTAGAAGATCACAGGGAGAAGAGGAAAGATGGTGCAGAAGGAACACTCATTTAGGTGCTTCTTCATCTTCACTAATTCTAAAACTGTTTTCATTGACAGAAGAGAAAATGATGGCAGAGGAGTAAGGCAGAAATGGGAGAAATGAAAGGGTGGGGGGAAGCATGTGTTACTGTTTATCATTTCCTGACCTGTGCCACCCTTAATGCTCTTAGTTCACATTTACCCTGATGCCTCCTCACCATCCCTAGCATATTCCTTTCACCATCATTTCATCACTCATTGAACCCATTTCTTGCTATTTCCAAGCTTTTCTGGAGAAAACAATACTGTTGTTTGAATTACTCAGTATGAAATCCCTTCCTTATAAACCAGTAGACATGTGTTATATGGTTTATATTTGAGAGGAGGAAGCAGTGAGAACTTTATACTGCATAAAGATATGTTTAGTACTTATTAAGCTGGAACACTGAATATGTCTTTGTGCAGGAATTCTGGTTTTGCATAAGTATTCTTATGCTGTTAATGTCTGTTTGATATATTATGACCTGAAAATGCTTTTTTGAACCAGCATGGGAAATTTACCATCAGAAATTTTTAATATTTTTCCCCCTTTCATAATGTGCATTCCTTAGTCCAAATTACTGATTTACAGACTATGTTTTGGTACATAGCCAATTTATAGTAAGATATTACATGCACAACAAATGCTATATGGTAATTACTTTAATTCACTCCAAATATTTCACTCATATTCAACATTGAATCTGGTTTGAGTAATCACCATGATATAAAATGTATCAAATGGGCACTTAATCATTAAGGGAAATTAAAAGATTTACAAAAAGGGGACATATGTGATTATATTTGTCATCTTAAACAGAACCTGTTTTTAGACTGGAAACTTTTGAAACATGATTTAATTGATCAATGGTCCTTTATTTATTTTTTTAAAGAAAGAGTGAGAGAGAGGAGAGAGAGGGAGAGAGAATTTTTTAATATTTATTTTTTAGTATTTGGCGGACACAACATCTTTGTCTGTACGTGTCGCTGAGGATCGAACCCGGCCGCACGCATGCCAGGCAAGCGCACTACCGCTTGAGCCACACCCCCAGCCCAATGGTTCTTTATTTTTAGTCATATTGTTGGCTTAAATTATCTACTGTTTGTATATTTTATTGCAAAAATAAATTTATAATGTGAAAATTAAATCTAAATTATTTCTATCTTTAACATGAAAAATATTATAACATTTAAGTTTTAGTTCTATAATGAAATTTAGGCTTGCTAATATACATATTTTTTTCTTTTATTCTAGGATTATTTCTACCCAAAGTACTTAGGTAAGTTCAAAGAATCTTGATCTTATAATCTTAGGCATAGAAGGGAACATAAATATATTCATGTTTAATTCTTTGCCTCTATATAGCACCATATATAATTTCATTGTCTTTCAAAATAAAATCTTTGCTGTCCTTTTATTTAAAGACATGGAAACAAATTTGGAATGATTCTTGAATTACCATAGCGCATTCTAACTTCATCTTTTTCAGCCTTGTATCTTTCTCATAGAGTTTTTGGGCTGAGCTGTATTTAGGTACCCAGACATTCTCTTTTATTTTATTTTATTTTTTTGTACTGGGGATTGAATCAGGGACACTCAAATACTGAGCCACATCCCAGGCTCTTGTATTTGATCTCACCGAGTTGCTTAGCACCTTGCTAAATTGCAGAGCCTGGCTTTGAACTCAGTGATCCTCCTGCCTCAGCCTCCTGAACCTCTAGGATTACAGGCATGCCCTACGATGTCTGCCCCAGACATTCTCTATAGATGCCCGAGAAATTCTCTATAGGTGTGAGTTTCATGGGTTATCTTTCAATGAAAGGAAAGATCTCTAAATTGTTCAGACTTTATGGAATAAATAATTACCATTTAGACATTTGTAAAGATTATTAATATCTTCTCTCTTTGTATCACCATTTCAGTCCTTCCTTCAGTATCCTTTCTAGGTTCTATTTTGGGCTATGACTCTGGGCTCTCAAGGAATGAGATAATATTTCCATATTCATATAGATTAGATGATTTTAACTAAATGCCAATGAAAGAAAACAACATTCGGATTTTATTAAAGCAAATATAGAAGTATTTTACATAAATAGTACTTGGATAGTTGTCAGCATTTCCAATCATAATGGAATATAATTTTTGCATCTCTTGCTGATTTCATGGTTCCAGAACAGAGGTATTCTTTATTTCCCTCTTTAGGCTTAGAATCTTCTTTATATATGTGCTTTCCCCATTCTCATCACAGCCAATAGGAAATGAAAAGTAAATTATTGGAAAAAAATATAAATGGGCTCTGATACACATTAATAACTATCCAGTTAAGAATTTTTAATATAAAGTTTCAAATAATAATGTCTATTAAACTCATAGTTCTCTTGAAATTGAATAATTTAATTATTATTTGGGGCTTTATGTTTGTTGGTTTTGTATTGTCTTGTTCTGAGTACCCAGGCAGAAATTCCAAGGTAGAGGAACATTTCTACCTTTTCTCTTTTCCTAGGGAGCCTGATGCTGAAAGTATGTTAAGAACTTACATTTGTCCTTCAGGACAATTAACAATCTAAGAGTCCTGGATAGAAGTCCTTTTAGTAGAGCCAGGAATTCTCCCATAGCTCTGGAAATATTTACTCCTCCATTTTTTAAAGTGCACATGTTGGTCAGCATCTTATGTTTGTGGCATATTTTGAGCTCAAAAGACTCAACAATAACATAGTTTACCCTGTTACCAACACTAAAACTTCAATGCAGTGGTATCTTTACTTTGAACACTTAAAGATCTTAAACTAGCTTCTATGAGATATAGTTTTTCTCATTTGTCAGCTGACTAGAAACAATTTACTTAATAGGTTTGCAGGAAAATGAAAAGAGAATGTTTTCAAAGCACTTAGTAGAATGTTTGTTATGATAGTACTCTTCATTTTCCCCCTGACTTTTCTATTCCAATTTTCTTTGACTTGCTTCTTTTCCCTTCTCTTTCCTTCTCTAATATCAAACTTCAACAATTCCCATCAAATTTGGAAAAGTGCCATGGTAAAAATTAATTGAGGTGATGTTATTTGTGTCAATATATATGAAAATACAAGATTTTCTAAAACCTTTTGCTACTGTATCTTTTTTTAAAAAATATTTTATTAGTTGTTGATGGACCTTATTTATTTATGTATGTATGTATGTATGTATGTATGTATGTATATATGTGTGGGGCTGAGAATCAAACCCAATGCCTCACACATGCTAGGCAAGTACTCTATCACTGAGCCACAAACTCAGCCCCTTGCTACTGTATCTTAAAAGGGTAATGGAATATAGGTGTGCATCCATGAAAAAGATCTCCTCCCTTGAAAATTATATTAAATTCCTCACTTTCTAAACAAAAAACAAGGATATGTGCTATTGAAAAGAAAGACTATTAAGACTGTTTGAACTTCTCAATTTTAGATAGGAATTTAAATATTTTATCATAAAAAGAGACAATATTTGATTAAAAAAATTTACAGACTTCAACAAAGAAGCATCTTAATTGATCATAGTATAGAGAAAATGCCCCTAATAGATAGTTTGTAAAACATTTCATCCAATAGTAACAGAATACACATTCTTCTCATCAGCACATTGGATATTCTCTAGGAAAGCTAACTTTGTTAGGTCACAAATTATGTCTTAATAATTTAAAAAAAGAAATCATATTGTGTATCTTCTCAAACCACAATAGATTAAAACTACAAATCAACAACAATAAAAATAATGTAAAATATGTGAATACATGGAAATTGAACAGTTTATTCCTAATGACCAATGGTTAATGGAATAAATTAAGGGAAAAATCTCAAGCACATACATCAAAAAGCTAGAAAGATCTCAAATAGATAATCTAACAATACACCACAAAGATTTAAACCCAAAGTTATTAGAAGGAAGGAAATAATAAAGATCAGAGCAGAAATAAACAAAATCAAGACTAAAAAAATAATACAAATGATCAACAAAACAGAGTTGTTTTGAAAATATTTAAAAAATCACCAAACCTAAACCTAGACTAACCAAAATAAAAAGAAAGGACCCAAATAAATAAAATCAGAGATGAAAATAAAAACTATTGATATCACAGAAATACAAAAGATCCTAAAAACTACTACAAACAATGATATGCCAAAATACTGGAAAACTAGGTGTGAGGATGTAACTCATTGGTAAAGCTCTTGCCTAGCATATGCAGAGACCTCCAGGAGTGCCAAAAAAACAAAACCCAAACCAAACAAAAAACAAAACAAAGCTGAAAAAAAACTAGAAAAAAATAAATTCATAAATATGTACAACTTAACTAAAATTGAATAAAAAATTAAAAATCTAAAAAGAACTGGAAAATTTAATGTGTAGTGAAATTAAAGCAGTAATTAAAAAATCTTTCATTAAAAATAAATGCCCAGAAACTGATGGCTTTATAACTGAATTCTATAAAACATTTAGGGTAGAATTACTCCAAATTCTACTTAAACTATTCCAAAAATATTGAAATGGAAGGAACTCTGCCAAACTCATTTTGTAAGGCCAGCATTACCCTTATGCTAAAACCAGAAGAGGATACAACAAGAAAAGATAACTACAGATCCATATCTCTTATAAATAAAGATGAAAAAAATCTCAATAAAATGTTGAAATTGCAAACCAAGTTCAAGAGAATATCAAAAAGGCCATGTACAATGATCAGGTGGGATTCATCCCAGGGATGGAAGGTGGCTCAGTATAAATGACTCAATTTATGTGAAACAGCATATCAACAGAATTAAGGACAAAAAACATTGTGATCCAGAAAAGGCATTTAATGAGATCCAACAACCTACATGATAAAAACTTTCAACATATTAGCTATAGAAGGAACATACCCCCAAATAATAAAGGACAGTATCAAACTAAGTGAGAAAAAAATCAAAGTGTTTCCTCTAAAATCAGAAACAGATCAAGAATGTCCACTTTCATATTCTTATTTAATCCACTACTGGCAATCTTGGCAAGAGCAATTAGGCTATTAGACTTAAATTCCATAAAGGGCACCAAAAACACCAAGTGCAGGAATTAGTCTTATTCTTCTTTAGCACAATTGTTTAACTATTGAGTGAAACAACATATGTTTTATTTCAAAATGACTAGAAGAGTATGAAGTTTCCAATACTTAGAAATGATTAATGGCTGAAGAAACAAACAAAAGAAAGTCTCTTCAGAGAAAAAGAAATAAAATCCATCCAGATTGAAACAGTGAAGCGAAATTATCCACTTTTGGATATGACATAGAAAAATATAAATACTCCATAAAGACTAATAGAACTTATAAACAAATTCAGTAAAGTAGCAGTATACAAAATCAACATCCAAAAAAACAGTAGCATTTCTATACTCAAATAATGAACATTCTGAAAAAGAAATTAAGAAAACAATCCAAATCATAATGGCTATAAGAATTTAGGAATAAATTTTACCAAGGAAGTGAAAATCTCTACAATGAAAATTATAACACTGATGAAAGAAATTATGAAGTACAGACATGAAAAGAGAACGTATCCATGATCTTGTATTAGAAGAATTAACATTGTTAAGATGATCATACCACCCAAAGTGATCTATAGAACCAATGTAATTCGATCAAAAAACGACAACTTTCCTCAGAGAAATAGGAAAAAAAATCCTAAAATTTATATGAGGCTACAAAGGATCCAAAATAGCTAAAAAGATCCTGACTTTAAAAAAAAAAAAATCTGGAAGCATAACAATACCTGACTTCAAAACATACCTCAAAGCTGTAAGTACTAAAGCAGCATGGTAGTGGCATAGAAGAGAACAGAAAACCCAGATATTAATACAGACAACTGATTTTTGACAAAAATACCAAGAACATATAATGGAGAAAAGACAGTCACTTCAAAAAGTTTCATTGGCAAAGTTGGATATGCGTATGCAGAGAAATGAAACTAGATCCCTTCCTCTCATCATACACACACAGACACACACACACACACACAACAGACACACACACACACACACACATACACACACACACAAAAAAAACCCTCAAAATACATGAAATCCCTAAATTTTAAACCTGAACCTATGACATCATTGCCAGAAAAAAAAGTGGGGGAAACATTTCTAAACTTTGTTGTAGATAGGATCTAATAGCACAGGCAAAAAGAAAAAAAAAAGTAAAAAGAGACAAGTGGAAATATATCAAAATAAGAAACTCTGAATGGCAAAATAAACAAACAGGATTAAGGTAATATATGAAATGAGAGAAAATATTTGCAAATTCTATATCTGACAAAGGATTATATCTCAAATACATAAGAAACTCAAAAGGCTAAACACAAACTTTCTCTCTCTCTCTCTCTCTCTCTCTCTCTCGCGTGTGCACACACACACAAACACACACACACACACACAAAAGAAAAATGAAGAAAAAGAAAAACCAACCAAACAAAAAGGCCTAAACCAAACAAAATCCAAATAATCCAATTTAAAAATGGGCTTAAGAATTAAACAGATACAATACTTATCAAAAATCATATGGCTAATAAATACATAAAAAAAAACCATGTATATTTCAGCACCATCACGCTAGTCCGAATATGGAATCAACCCGGGTGTCTTTCAGTGAATGAGTAAATAAAGAAAACTGGTGTATTTACACATTGGAATACTTTTCAGCCATAAAAAGAGTGGAATCATGTTATTTGCATCAACACGGATGGAACTAGAGATCATTATGTTAAGTGAAACAAGCCAGATGCAGAAAGATAAACATTGTGGAAACCAATAATTCCATCTTATAGATGAACTGAATGGAGTAGTGGTCACTAGAGGTGAAGAAGGGTAGGTATGAGGAGGGACTTAAAGAAATTCCATAAAGGGCACCAAATATACCAAGTGGAGGAATCAGTCTTATTCTTCTTTAGCAAAATTGTTTAACTATTGGGTGAAATAACATATGATTTACTTCAAAATGACCAAAAGAGTATGAAGTTTCCAACACACAGAAATAATTAATGGCTGAAAAGACAAAAATGTTTACTGCCAGTGAGTGCGTAAACGAGAAAAAAAGAGGGAGCTCCAGGTGACAGCACTGCAGTCCCCATTATCCTCTGTTTCTCTGTTGCACTGACTCAACAATTTGCCTGCATTTCACTTGTTTGCAGCCATTTATTACAAGAAAATGGAAACTAAATAGCCAAGGAAACTTTCCCCAACACCAAAACCAGTGGTGAATTTGGTAAGTCTCCTGCAGAAGATATAGAAGAGAAGCAAGCATTTAAAAGATCTAGATACACTGATCAGATGGTTGAATTACCAATTCTGCTTCAGAACAAGAATGCTGGGGCTGTGATTGGGAAAGGAGGCAAAAATATTAAGGCTCTCCAGTCGAACTACTATGCCAGTATTTCAGTCCCAGACAGCTGGGCCCCAAGTGCATATTGAGTATCAGTGCTAATATTGAAACTATGGGAAAAATTCTGAAGAAAATCATCTCTGCTTGGAAGAGAACCTGCAGTTACCATCACCCACTGTGACCAGGCAGCTCCTGCTCAAGTCTGATGCTGTGGAATGCTTAAATTACCAACATTATAAAGGAAGCAATTTTCACTGAAAGTTGAGACTGTTGATTCATCAGAGTCTGGCAGGAAGAATTATTGGGGTCAAATGTGCTAAAATCAAAGAACTTCAAGAAAACAGACAAAAACCAAGTTTTTCCAGGAATGCTGCCCTCATTCCACTGATAGAGTTGTTCTTATTGGAGTAAAGCCTGATAGAATGGAAGAGAGCACAAAAGATCATCCTTGATCTTATATCTGATTCTCCCATCAAAGGATGTGCACAGCCTTATGATCCCAATTTTTATGATGAATCATATGATTATGGTGGTTTTACAGTGAGGTTTGATGACTGTGGACATCAGGTGGGATTTCCCATGTAGGTAAGAGGTGGTTTCAACAGAATGACACCTGGAAGGGGTTGGTGTCCGATGCCTCCCTCTAGAAGAGATTATGATAATATGAGCCTTCCTTGAAGACCTTCTCCCTCTCCTCCTGGGACATGTGGACTATTGTTACATGACATTTTTACATGACCTGGTTGAGGTGGCTGGAGTGGTAGCAGAGCTCGGAATCTTCCTCTTCCTCTACCACCACCAATAATGGCCTGTGACAGAAGAGCTGGAGAGGGCTATGATGGCATGGTTGGTTTCAATGGGACTCTGTGATAAATACAGGGAGCCCATCAGAATGGCAAATGATTTATGAACCACAGGGTGGCTCTGGATATGATTATTCCTATGCAGGAGATATGGCTTATATGGCAATCTTGGTGGACCTATTATTACAACACTAGTAACTATTCCCAAAGATTTGGCTGGATCTATTATTGGTAAATGTGGTCAGCAGATTAAGCAAATCTGTCATGAGTCAAAATTGATAAGCCTTTAGAAAGATCCAAAGATCTGATCATTACCATCACAGGAACACAGGACCAAATACATAATGCACAGTATTTGCTGCAGGAAAGTATGAAACAGTATTATGGAAAGATTTTCTAAGACTAGAGAAGAACTGAAGGAGTCTTGCATCTATTTATCTATTTATTTATTTATTTATTTTTATCTGCTGTTTAAAAAGCCAACATTCTTCTGCTTCACAGGTGTTCTGCATATAATGTGTAGAGAAATCTTTGCTGTTCACCAGATATAATGTTTTAGTTTCTTACAAGTAAGGTTGGGGAGGCATGCAAAAATTAAATGAAATTCTGAAATAGCATGGATTTTATTTTTTGTCATTGTTGGTGGTTTAAAAAAAATCCTTCCATGTAATTATTGTGAGTACCTTACTTTGTTTGTGGTCACTGTGAATATTTTGGGAGTTGGGACAGGGAGGAAAATAACAATAGTCCACATGTCCCTGGCATCTGTTCAGAGAATTGTGCAGAAAGAATGTAATGTCTTTTGCAAGAAACATTTTATGATTTTAAAAATAAATTTAGTGAACCTAAAAAACAATGCTTATTGCCAGGATTTGATTAATCCACATTTTATACAGGCATTGAATTACCATAATGCACCCCATAAAGATGTATACATTTAGAAAATTACAAGCTTGTATTTAAAAATATGGTATTAATTGTTGCTTCTTAGGGCTATATAATAAAACTGCTTCTGCAGAAGCAACACTCTAGAAGATACATTCTTCTGATCACATAGTATACTTGAATAAAGACAAACTGCATTTTAATACAGCATCAATGTGTTTTGGGGAAGTTCCTTAGATAAATATTTTTCTTTTTTCCATGTATCCCTCTCAACTTCCTCTTTTCTAGCTCCACTCAACTTTCTCTTCTCTTTTCCTTTTATTTGGTAGCATGATAAAAAACAAAAGTTAAAAAAAATAAAAAATAAAAACAAACCTTACCCCCCCCAACACACACATACAAACACATACACAACTGCTATTACAACCACTCCTGCCACCACCACCAACAACAAAAACCCAACAAACAAACAAAAACACACACACACACACACACACAAAAAGGAGGCAAGATGCTGTGACACATACCTGTAATCTCAGCATCTCTGGAGGTTGTGGTAGGAAGATCACAAGTTCAAAGCAAGCCTCAGCGACTTATTGAAGCCCTAAGCAACTTAGTGAGACCCTACCTCAAAATAAAAAAATAAAAAAAGGCTAAGGATGTGTCTCAGTAGTTAAGAGCCTCTGAGTTCCATTCTTGGTACCAAAAAAACTCATAACATTTCCCCGCCCCCCGCCAAAAAACAACCAAACCTAAAAATTTCTAGCTGTGTCAGGTTTGGCAACTCATTTAACTTTTCAGGTTCTGTTTTTTTAAAAATGTATGTCATAAATATTTTTTTCTGATTTTAGGGTTTTGGAATATCAAATAAGTAAGTAAATAAATAAATATATACACACATTTGTTTTACTGTGTCAATCTTTCATCAAATGTGAACTTTTTATTTAATTAACCCATCATATGAAATAAAAATATAATTTTGATTATGATTTGTTTTTGATTCAAATTTTGTTTCTTATATATATTTCAAAATATATTTATTGAGATATAAATGGTAAATTCTTCTGTTGAAAAAAGAAAAAGGAAATCCCCTACTGAAGCTAAATTTTCTATCATTTGATTGCATATTATATGGGATAACAGTCCTAGTTACCAAAAAAAAAAATACTATAATTTTGTCTCTGCTAAGCCCAGCAGTAATTTTACTAATTACCATAACTCAAGAAATTAGATCACTATAACTTATACTCTTTGAACAGTGTTTACACTTAATGTTTCAAGGGCATATAAAGTAATTTATTTGATTCTCATACTCCATGTTTTGCCTTGAAAATACATGATTTGGAATTGAAATAACCTGGATTTCATCATGCAAACTTACAAGCACATTTGTAATGCTGGGGATTGAACCCAGGGATGGGGTGCATGCTAGGCAAGTGCTGTACCACAGAGCTGTACCTACAATTCCTCAAACATAAGCTTTTAGTGTTGTTTTCTTCCTTAGGAAAAAAATAACTCCACCATCTCTATAGATCTTTGAAAATATCAGCTGATAGAGTGGGTGATCCAGTTAATGGGGGAGAAACTTCCTAGGAAAAGTACTGAACTCTGAGCAGAATGTGAACATCAGAAAATCATTTCTAGTGTCTAGTTCTGCCAAATAGGTAATTAATCCAGGCTGCTGACTCCCTCCTTTCAGCGCAACCCAAGAAACACAATAGGGTTCCAGGCATTAAAAATAACACAATAAAAATTTAAAACAACAAGTATAAGAAACCTCTAGGTAGACGGAAGATTGGCTTGACCTGTAATGTGGGTGGGGTGGGGTGCTGACTCCTAAGGCAGCAGTAAAAGGATGGATTTAAGGATTTTAAACATAACCTAAGCTTTTAAGTTAAAAAGAAAAAAAAAAGTAGAATAGAGCAAGCCCTTAGTAACAAGAAATACAAACAGGGATAAAAATAAATGAAAAACAAAAGATTCATAAATTAGACTGACCTCTGGCAAGAATAATTAAGGAAGAACCAAAAAGAGAAAGAGGATATGCTAATACAACAAGTAGAGAATGGAAATAGGAAATGTTCTAAACCCATATAGATTAAGAAGATAATCACAAAATATTTCAAATATCTATGACCAAAATTCATTTGGAAATTTAAACTTGCTGTGTTCCCAGAAAAATATGTAAAATTTTTTCAATTTCACAAGAAGCAATGAAAAATAATTTGATTATGCAAAGCAGAACTAACAAGTTAAAACTTTGTCGTTCTCTTATCTGCTCCCAAATCCAGACCCAGATCGTTTTACAGATGATTTCATTCAAGTTTAAAGAAATTATTGTTTTATTTCTTATAAAATTGTCCTAAAATAGAAAAAGATTCTGTACTAAGCTCTAACCCATGAGTCTGGTATATTCTTGACTCTATAGCCAGACATGGACAACAAAAGAAAAAAAAATTCCTTTCATTTCTGAATTAATCCTAAATAAAATGGTATCCAATCTAATCAAAAGTATGGCAAAAATAATATAACAAGAAAAGGTAGGGTTTATTTCAGAAATTCAAAGTTAGTGTAACAATAGGAAATCTAGCAGTGTAATTCTTTACAAAATAGTATACTGTTACTTTAGCTCATATTGAAAAAGCAGGTTAATTACGACTTTAGTTACGATTAGAAAAACTGTCAAAGTATAAGAGAAGTTTCTGAGCTTGATAAAAGTCAAATATAGAATAACCATATAATTTATCTTCTAAACACCAGATAAATGTTTTGGGCAAAGTGACATATATGATCATTATGATACGCACACAAAAGAAAGAAGACAAAAACATACAATAAACGTTACACCTAATTGATAAACATTGGGTAGAGTCTCTTTATGGTTGAGAATAAGAAACAATGGAGGTTACAACTAATGCAATAAGAGTGAAAAAAAATAAGGGATATGTAGATCATAAGCCAAAATATAAACTGTCATTATTTATAATTGATATGATATGCCTAGAAAAGAAATAGAATTCAAAGGCAAAATACTAGAACAAAAAGATTTAGATAGTTCTAAGTGCACCCTATAAAAATTCCCAGTAGCTCTTTTTTTGCACAGCAATAGTTCAGCAGAAAATTAAAAAGACAATACCATTCATAAAAGCAGAAAATTCCATAAAATATCTAGAAGTATCTTAAGTGTACATAAAACCTCTATGGAGAAAATTTTAAAACTCAAATTGAGGCCATTGAAGATGAACTGAAATAATGGAAAGACATTTCATGATCTTGAATTGAGTGATGCTATACAAAGAGATTCATTCTCCCCAGGTTTAGAGCACTGATGTTTTAATTTTGTAAAAGCAATTTCATAAATTCAGTTTAAGATTTGAAAAAAAATCCACACATGCCAAAAGGCTAAAAGGGAAAATCATCTGATCTAATATTAATAGTAAAAAAAAAAAAAACTGTAGAATTAAAACTCTTTGGTATTGTCAGAATACCAGACCTAAATGGAGCTGAACAGAGTTCATAGAAAGATGCATGTATATATAGTAACCTAATAATTGCTAAAAATGACACTGCAAATTACTATGGATTGCTTAGAAGATGGAATTGAGAAAACTAACCAACTATTAGTAGAAAAATAATTACCACCAAGTACAAATGTGGATTGTAGGTAGAATATAGACAAAAATGTTTAATTTATGAAAATATGTGGGGGAATATCTTTGGGATTAACATCATGGAAGAAAAACTTTATATGCGCAAATCTTAAGGCAAAATGACTAATAAATTTGGTTACAAAAAATTAAGAAACCTTACAAGTAAGCCATGAAAGGTAAGGTTACAAGATAGATGAGAAGTCTGGCAGCCCTATGGTAACACATTTGCCTAGCATACACAAGTTCAATCTTGTGTTCAATCTCTAGCATTGTAAAAACTGAAAAAACAAACGGAGATGGGGGTGAGGCAACAGAAAGGTGATTTTTACAAGTGTTTAAACTTTTGCAACTCCAGAAGAACAACAAAAAAGTACCAATAGAGAAATGGTTATAAAATATGAAGAGTTTTTAGAGGAGGTAATTAAATTTACTCTAATTAAAAAAATGTGAATATATGCTTCATCTTATTAGAATTCAGAAAAATGTGATATCATGTATTACTTATTAGTCTGGCAAACATTAAACAGCAAATAGAAGTCTTCATGCTCTGCGTGGGAGTATACCCTAAAGAATCATTTATTACATGCCTATATAGTGATACCACAATTCTACTCTGTGTGTCTATTTACATGAAATTCTTATGTAGCTACCAAGGAGACATCCCTGAGCATGCCACTGCAGCACTACTTGCAGAGGTGGGAAGGTGGAGGCAATCTGGAGTATCTAGCATGGGTAGATATGATAGGATTAGAAAACTGGAATTGTGGACTATGGGAACGATGCTTAGTAGTTGAAAGCAACAAATATGTAATAGCATAAATGGATCATAAACATTCATCACTGAATAAAAATGTTAGAGAACATCATATGCAATACAAAACCATTTACAGAAACAAAATACTTTATAGACTGAAAATTGTAAATATGTATTTTATAAGAACACATACAAATTTTAAAAATACACATAAACTCATTTGGATTTTTGCCTAAGAGTGAATGGGAGAATGTATGTATTTTTTAAAAAGCAACTGATGGGCTTTATAAACAACAATAATAATAATAGCCTACCATCAAAGAAGTATGAATAACTTTACTGACATCAAAATAAGCAAACATTCAGATTTCTATGTGATTTCTTCTTCTGTGACTTATAAACCAGCAGCTGGGCCAGGCATGGTGGTGCATGCCTGTAATCCCAGTTGGTAGGGAGGCTGAGACAGGATGATCACAAGTTCAAAGCCATCCTCAGCAACATCAAGGCACTAAGCATCTCAGTGAGACCCTGCCTCTAAATAAAATACAAAGTAGGGCTGGGGATGTGGCTCAGTGGTTGAGTACCCCTGAGTTCAATCCACGGTACCAAAAAACAAAACCCAAAAAACCCAGTGATGAGGTGGGGAGGGTATAAAGTAAATTCTTGGAGAAAAGAAAAATTCATCTGACTTTGACTCCGTTATAATCCAACTTTATATTACGTTGCAGTGACTAACCAATTTTTTTTTAGAATTGCAAATTAAGTTAACTAGGACAGTAGTCACTACAGAAGGTGGCAAAAGGGAACCAAATAGTTAAGTCCTTAACAAAATTAATTGGGAAAAAAAATGTAATAATCCTGATGATCTAGAACCAAGATCTGTCTCTGAGATGTTCTTTCTTGACTACTGAATCTTCTTTTATACCTATTTCTTAACTTTTCCTCCCTGATGGCTTTAATTTCTATTTAAAATTCCATTTCTTATGGAAGTTTCCTCAGGATACAAAAACTGGAACATCCTTTCTCCAACTTATACATTCCTAGTCTCCTTACTTTCCCCCATTCCTGTTGTACAGTAAGAAAGAGAAATGGGGAGGTGAGGGTTCTGTATTGCACTGGTTTGGAGTAGCCATGCAGATGACTTTCACACTACTTCTACATGTACTTTTTCATAAAAACATTATCACACACATTAATATAGGCCTACATATGAGATACCTTATGGGCCATAGATACCGTGTAGTCTGGTCTTGGGTCCTAATCATCACATGAAGCATTTCATCTGGACTTCTTACTCCAGGGCTTTCAAATTTTGGCTATTGTTCACTGTCAGATTTGTCCAGAGATTCAAAATTATGTTTTCTCAAATACAGTTATCCTAATAAAATCTCGACACTAGAATAAGCTATTTTTTTCTTCCTTTGGTGATTGGGAGTGGGTGATTCGTAAGAAGGAATGTATGAACCAAAGGGAAGCACCTACAAGACCTAAAACTGCTTAGGTTTCTTAGGGCTTCAGACAGACCACCTGATGGAAGATATTATTTCAATGGAAAATATTATAACCCCCCATAGTAGACAGAATAATGACTCTCCAAAGATATCCATGTCCTAATCCTCAGAACACATGATGCAAAACGAACTTTACAGATGTGACTAAGGATTTTGAACTGAGTATTTTATCCAGGTTTATTGAAGGGGATCCCATAATGCAGCAAATCATTATAAAAAAGTGTAGGAGATCAGAGTCAATAGTAGAATATGAGATGATGGAGCTAGAATTGGGAGTGATACAAGGATGGGTCAATGAGGAAGGAATGCTGATGGCCTCTAGAAACTGAAAAAGGCAAGGAATTCATTTTCTTGAAGTCTCCAGAAGGAATGAACCTCTTCTGACACTTTCCTTTTAGACTTTTTTGTGTAAATTTTTTATTTATATATGACAACAACATATACATATATAGAGCCCAATTTTTCATATCTTTGGTTGTATACATAGTATATTCACACCTATTTGTGTCTTCATACATGTACTTTGAATAATGATCATCACATTCAACCATCATTAATTACCCCATGCCCTATCCCTTACCCTCCAACCCCTCTGCCCTATCTAGAGTTCATCTATTCCTCCCATGCTCCCCCTCCTTATCCCACTATGAATCAGCCTCCTTATATGAAAGAAAACATTCAGCATTTGTTTTTTTGGAATTGGCTAACTTCACTTAGCATCATCTTTCTAACTCCGGATGGAGTACAGTTACCTGCAAATGCCATGATTTTATTCTCTTTTAATCCTAAGTAATATTCCATTGTGTATATATGCCATATTTTTTATCTGTATATCTGTTGAAAGGCATCTAGGTTGGTTCCACAGTTTAGCTATTGTGAATTGTGCTGCTATAAACATTGATGTGTCTGTGTCCTGTAGTATGCTGTTTTTAAGTCCTTTAGGTATAGACTGAGGAGAGGGTTATTTTAGATTTCTGATACACATAACTGAAAGAAAATAATTTTGTATTGCTTAAAGCTATTAAGTTCCTGATGATTTTTCATAACAGCAATAGGAAACTTAAATGCATACTGACTTCAAATAAACCATTAAATCTATATGTGATGAATTGAATTTTTCAAATGATGCAAAAATCTCTCCCATTCTACACATTCATCTGAAATGTCTTTGGCCACCTCCTTATCAAGAAGTATATTTCATCTCCCCACCCTTTACTCCTTGGGTGGACCCTAGGATGGCTTTGATCAATAGAATATAGTACAAGTGAGTACAATGCCCCTAAGTACATGTGAGTACAATGACCTAGCAGTTTCTGCATTCTCCTTCTTAAAAGCTAGCCATCATGAAAGAAGTGCGACTTTGAGACCAGCATGCTAAAAGAAAGTCAACAATGAGGAGAGGCCCTGACACATGATATAGCAGATGGAGAGAAAGTGCTGAGGAGCATAAGTTGTCTGACACAAGAGTAAATAACCATCTTGGAAAGGCTTTTCACCCAGTTCCAACTGCCCTGACTGCCTCCATGTGCTGCAGAGCTTCCAAAAACAGCCTCTAAAACCCTTTTCAAATAGTTGATTCACAAATCATGAGCAAAATACTGATTATTTAAGCTCCTCATTCGGGGGATGATTTGTTGTTCAACAAAAGATAACAAAGCATCATCTTTTGTAGTAAGTTGTTGACTATCTGAACAATACAGTGATGTATAAAATGCCTTCAGTGGCTATTAGGAAGTATATTTTTGGCACTAAATAACCCCTAGTTAAAGTCCCTAAGTGTTTTATTTTTGTTTTCTCAGCTATTTTTTTCATAGTTTACTAGCAATAAATGTCAGGTTGCTATGTTTAACTTCACAGAGTGGTAGTCAGAACAAAAGGAATGAAGTATGCCTGCTTTATGATATTAAGCAATTATACAAATATTGTTTTAGTCTCTATGTAACATTAGAATTTACCTTCAGCAACCAGAAACACTAATTCCTGTTGACTTAATTATAACACCCATGATTCCCAGAAATGGTAATGCTTTATTGACAGAGTTACACCTGGACCCCTTTGAAAACAAAAGTTAAACAACAATGGAAATTTTGGCACAAAAATTTGTAAGTTATTCTAGGAGGACAGTGCAACAAGATACAAATTAACTACCATGTCTTTTGGATTCCCTTAATGGTTTGTAATGAACATATCTTCAGTCATAATGAAATTAAAAATTCAAATGGCTGTCCAATAAGAGTGCTATCACTTGACATAGTGAAAGCTGGATATCTCAACCACAGCATGATGTGCCAAGTGTCAGAAATATCTTCCAGTCAGAAACTTAAGAAATTAATTTCATACTACCTTGTGTAAGACATGAAGCTAGAATCAGACATTACAGATGTTTCCCAAGATTTTATTCACTTTGAAATTGGTCCAATAAAACTCCTTCTGAAGGAAGGATTCAAACAGTTTGAAGGACTAGTGAAGTGATTATGAATATAAATGAGGTCAAAAGGAGAACCTATACAGGTATGGGGATATGATTAGTTTTTGGTAAAAGATATAAACCAGAAATTCAGCAATCTGAGCAAAACCCAACTTATCTACACGGCAAAAACAATTGTAATACAAGCAAAAATGTCTTTTGAAAAAATGTTATCTCAGGTATAAAATATCATAGGATAATGATGGAAAGATGCAGTTAGAAATCACCCAGCTGGGATCCAACATGGCGGCGGGCAGAGAGGCAGAGCTTTCAGTACCCCCTCAGTGATGGGGTCAGAGAGACGCATAGATACGCTTAGATTCTACCTGCTGAGAATCCCCTAGCAAAATACCACTGAAGAGAGACCGGCTGGGAGTTACTAGGATTTTTGGAGGTGACAGTTTGCCCCAGATGAGTGAATCCCCACCACGAGACGCAGAGGTCCAGATCCACCAGCTGCTGTCCGCGTTGTGACTGGGCGGCTACCGTGACTGGGCGGCTAGTCTCCGAGATGCAGCTTGGCAGGAAGAGGTCTCTAGCCAAGCCTTCATGAAATAGCAAGTCGGGAGCTGAGGCCAACCGGGGACGGACCAGTCCCACCCCTCCCTTCAGACACTCCGGCAAGGAGCCTGGGGCCCGCCATAGCAGAGAGGTGACTTCACTGGAGTTCGGCCCAAGGAATTCCTTCCCAGCGGAATCCACTTTAGCAGGTGTGTGACTCCCACCCCATCCAGATACAAGTAGCCAGGAAACCTCAGGGATCTCTCCGGGGGCGTGTCTGTAGGGAAGCAGAGGGGATTCCCGATCCCCAACCCCCCATATCACCAGCGGCCACTACCAAGGTCTTAGCCGCCAGTTTACCACAGCACGGGGGCTTAAATGGGACGCGCGGTGGGGCTGAAAGTGTAACTAGATCTTTGGGGAACCACTACCGGTGAACAGGACCTGGCTGGCTGGCTGGCAGGAGAAAGTGGGGAGGGGCCGGAGAAGTGAAATGGCTCTGGACTAACAGGATTGAGAGACTCCCAGGAGCTGCCTTACAGGGATTGCTATCGGCACACAGAGGGCAGAAGCACAGCTCGGAGGGCACAGCTCCGCCTACTGGAAGAGAAGAAAATGGATCTCTAAGACTTCAATTTTTTTTCTTCTCTCTCTATTCTTTTCTCTCCTTTTCCTTCTTTCTTTCTTTCCCATTTCAAGTTTTATTGTTCTTTTCATTCTCCTCTAATCTATCTATCTCTCCTTATTTCTTTTTAAGAGCACCTTCCTTCACCTACCCCGCAACTTTCATCGTAAGCATTACATCTTCCATTACGTGTAATTGTCTAAATGCAAATACGTGAATGTTTCGAGGCTGTCTATAGGGCTCCTAAATACCTAGCTACTACCAACACCCTGATCCAATCGCTTGTTAGTATCCCCCTTCAGTAGAGCAATCTTCTAAAGTAGCCAAGACATGCTAACCCTCATACCATCATAGCACCTAACCTAAACATAAAGTCCTAAGAACAAACAACAAATCACTATATGCATACAGAATCCGGAAGCCTTTTATGAATTGAATGAATCAGCTTTAAAGTACAATAAAGCCCAATATTTCTAGGCATAGTCTCCCACCACAAAGGAGAGACATCAGAGATATACAAAACCAAAACAAATTTATAGGAGAAAGCAGAAACACAGCAGTCAAACAGAGCTGGAAAGTAATGTGAACAACATGAAAAAACAAGGGAAAAAAGGATTATAAACAATGCAGGACAACTTAAATCTACAGGAGGACCTAGAAGCATCAGAAACATGGACAGGGAAAGAACTCAAGGCATACCTAACTCAGATGGAACGGAATATTAGAGAAGACATGAGACGGCAAGTCCAAGCAATGAAAGTATATTTTGAAAACGAATTAAACAAACAAATTCAAATGGCAAAGAACGAGCTTTACCAGGAGATAGAGATTTAATAAAAAAATCAAACAGTAATCCTAGAAATGCAGGAAATCATAAACCAAATTAAAAACTCAAACGAAAATATTACAAATAGACTAGATCAAGCAGAAGTCAGAACATCAGATAATGAAGACAAAGTTTATCAACTTGAAAAGAATATAGTCAACACAGAAAGGATGCTTAAATCTCATGAGCAATCTATCCAAGATATATGGGATGTCATAAAAAAAAAACTTGAGAGTCATTGGGATAGAAGAAGGTATAGAGGTTCAAACCAAAGGAATGGACAACCTATTAAATGAAATAATCCTAGAAAACTTCCCAGAGATGAAAAATGGAATGGATTGCCAAACCCTGGAAGCCTACAGGACCCCCAAACATTCAAAACCCTAATAGACCAACTCCAAGACATATAATTATGAAGATAGTCAACATACAGAACAAGGAGAGAATATTAAAAGCTATGAGAGAAAGGAGGCAGATTACATTCAGGGGTAAACCAATTAGGTTAACAACTGATTTTTCATCACAGACTTTGAAAGCGAGAAGATCCTGGAACAACATATTTCAAATCCTGAAAAATAATGGATTCCAACCAAGAATACTGTATACAGCAAAATTAAGCTTCAGATTTGACAATGAAATTAAAATATTTCACAATAAACAAAAGCTAAAGGAATTCGCAGCCCAAAAACCAACACTGCAAAGCATATTGAGCAAAATACTACAAGAAGAGGAATTAAAAATAGCGCCCAAACCTAACAGTGGGAGGTATCTCAGTAAAGGGGGAGAAAAATAACCAAAGAGGAAAAACTAGCCAAACTAAAATAAATAAATAAATAAACATGACTGGAAGTACAAACCATATTTCAATTGTAAACTTAAATTTTAATGGCTTAAATTCACCAATCAAGAGACATAGGCTAGTAACCTGGATTAAAAAAACAAATCCAACAATATGCTGCCTTCAGGAGACTCATATGATAGGAAAAGACATACACAGGCTGAAGGTGAAAGGTTGGGAAAAATCATACCACTCACATGGCCCTCGGAAGCAAGCAGGAGTGGCCATACTCATATTGAATAAAATCAACTTCAAACCTAAGTTAATCAAAAGGGATAAAGAAGGACACTATATACTATTAAAAGGAACCATCCACCAGCAAGACATAACAATTATCAATTTGTATGCACCAAACAATGGTGCTGCAACATACATAAAACAAACTCTCCTCAAGTTCAAGAGTCAAATAGACCACAACACAATAATTATGGGTGACTTCAACACGCCGCTCTCATCATTAGACAGATCCTCTAGACAAAAGCTGAATAAAGAAACTATAGAGAGAGCAACTAAGAACAGAACAGGGAGGAAGAGCATGAGGAAAAGATTAACATTAAACAAAGATGATTGGGAGTAGAGAGAGGGAGAGAGAAGGGAAAACATATGGAAATGGTAGGAGACCCTCAATGTTACACAAAATACATAGAAGAGGTTGTGAGGGGAAAGGGGGGGAAACAAGGGAGAGAATTGTACAACAGCACAAGAGGTAGAGAGGGAAGATGGGAGGGGAGGGGTGGGGGGATAGTAGGGGATAGGAAAGGTAGCAGAATACAACAGTCATTAATATGCCGTTATGTAAAATGGTGAGTGTGTAACCGATGTGATTCTGCAATATGTATTTGGGGTAAAAATGGGAGTTCATAACCCAATTGAGTCAAATGTATGAAAGATGATTTATCATGAGCTTTGTAATGTTTTGAACAACCAATAAAAAAAATAAAATTAAATTAAAAAAAAGAAAAAAAAAGAAACTATAGAACTCAATAACACAATCAATAACCTAGACCTAACCAACATATATAGAATATATCAACCATCATCAAGTGGATACACGTTCTTCTGAGCAGCACATGGATCCTACTCAAAGATAGACCATATATTATGCCATAGGTGTGGAGATAATACCATGCACCATATCTGATCATAATGGAATGAAACTAGAAATCAATAATAAAAGAAGGAAGGAAAAATCCTGCATCACCTGGAAAATGAACAATAAGTTACTGAATGATCAATGGGTTACAGAAGACATAAAGGAGGAAATAAAAAAATTCTGAGAGATAAATGACAATACAGACACAACATACCGGAATCTATGGGACACAATGAAACCAGTTTTAAGAGGGAAATTCATTTCCTGGAGTTCATTTCTCAAAAAAAGAAGAAAAACAACAAATAAATGAACTCACACTACATCTCAAAACCCTAGAAAAGGAAGAGCAAAACAACAGCAAATGTAGTAGAACACAAGAAATAATTAAAATCAGAGCGGAAATCAACGAAACTGAAACAACAACAACAACAAAAAACCATTGAAAAAATTGATAAAACTAAAAATTGGTTCTTTGAAAAAATAAATAAGATGGACAGACCCTTAGCCATGCTAACAAAGAGAAGAAGAGAGAGAACTCAAATTACTAACATACGGGATTAAAAAGGCAATATCACAACAGACACCACAGAAATACAGAAGATAATTAGAAAGTATTTTGATACCCTATATTCCAATAAAATAGAAGATAGTGATGATATCGATAAATTTCCTAAGTCATATGATCTGCCCAGATTGAGTCAGGAAGACACACACAATTTAAACAGACCAATAACAAAGGAAGAAATAGAAGAAGCCATCAAAAGACTACCAACCAAGAAAAGCCCTGGACCAGATGGGTATACAGCGGAGTTTTACAAAACCTTCAAAGAAGAATCAATACCAATACTTTTCAAGCTACTTCAAGAAATAGAAAAAGAAGGAACTCTTCCAAATTCATTCTATGAGGCCAAAATCACCCTGATCCCGAAACCAGACAAAGACACTTCAAAGAAAGAAAACTACAGACCAATATCTCTAATGAACTTAGATGCAAAAATGCTCTATAAAATCCTGCCAAATCGAATACAAAAGCATATCAAAAAAACTGTGCACCATGATCAAGTAGGATTCATCCCTGGGATGCAAGGCTGTTTCAATATATGGACAGCAATAAATGTTATTCACCACATCAATAGACTTAAAGATAAGAACCATATGATCATCTCAATAGATGCAGAAAAAGCATTCGACAAAGTACAACATCCCTTTATGTTCAAAACACTAGAAAAACTAGGGATAACAGGAACTTACCTGAACACTGTAGAAGCTATATATGCTAAGCCTCAGGCTAGCATCATTCTAAATGGAGAAAAACTGAAGGCATTCCCTCTAAAATCTGGAACAAGACAGAGATGCCCTCTCTCACCACTTCTATTCAATTTAGTTCTTGAAATACTAGCTAGAGCAATTAGACAGAGAAAAGAAATTAAAGGCATAAAAACAGGAAAAGAAGAACTTAAATTATCACTATTTGCTGACAACATGATTCTATACCTAGAAGATCCAAAAGGGAAAGAAACTACTAGTAACTACTAGAACTAATAAATAAATTCAGCAAAGTGTCAGGATATAAAATCAACACGCATAAATCAATGGCATTCCTGTATATCAGCAACAAAACTTCTGAAATGGAAATGAGGAAAACCACCCCATTCACAATATCCTCAAAAAAAATAAAATACTTGGGAATCAACCTAACAAAAGAGGTGAAAGATTTATACAACAAAAACTACAGAACCCTAAAGAGAGAAATAGAAGAAGACCTTAGAAGATGGAAAAATATACCCTGTTCATGGATAGGCAGAACTAACATCATCAAAATGGCGACATTACCCAAAGTTCTCTACAGGTTCAATGCAATGCCAATCAAAATCCCAATGGCATTTCTTATAGAAATAGATAAAGCAATCATGAAATTCATATGGAGAAACTAAAGACCCAGAATAGCAAAAGCAATTCTACGCAGGAAGTGTGAATCTGGAGGTATAGCGATACCAGATTTCAAACTGTACTACAGAGCAATAGTAACAAAAACAGCATGGTACAGGTACCAAAACAGGCAGGTGGACCAATGGTACAGAATAGAGGACACAGAGACCAATCCACAAAATTACAACTTTCTTATATTTGATAAAGGGGCTAAAAGCATGCAATGGAGGAAGGATAACATCTTCAACAAATGGTGCTGGGAAAACTGGAAATCCATATGCAACAAAATGAAGCTGAACCCCTTTCTCTCGCCATGCACAAAAGTTAACTCAAAATGGATCAAGGAGCTTGATATCAAATCAGAGACTCTGTGCCTGATAGAAGAAAAAGTTGGCTCCGATCTACATATTGTGGGGTTGGGCTCCAAATTCCTTAATAGGACGCCCATAGCCCAAGAGTTAATAACAAAAATAAACAAATGGGACTTACTGAAACTAAAAAGTTTTTTTCTCAGCAAGAGAAACAATAAGAGAAGTAAATAGGGAGCGTACATCCTGGGAACAAGTTTTTACTCCTCACACTTCAGATAGAGCCCTAATTTCCAGAATATACAAAGAACTCAAAAAATTAAACAATAAGATAACAAATAACCCAGTCAACAAATGGGCCAAGGACCTGAACAGACACTTCTCAGAGGAGGACATACAATCAATCAACAAGTACATGAAAAAATACTCACCATCTCTAGCAGTCAGAGAAATGCAAATCAAAACCACCCTATGATACCATCTCACTCCAGTAAGATTGGCAGCCATTAGGAAGTCAAACAACAATAAGTGCTGGCGAGGATGTGGGGAAAAGGGTACACTTGTACATTGCTGGTGGGACTGCAAATTGGTGCGGCCAATTTGGAAAGCAGTATGGAGATTCCTGGGAAAGCTGGGAATGGAACCACCGTTTGACCCAGCTATCGCCCTTCTTGGACTATTCCCTGAGGACCTTAAAAGAGCATACTATAGGGATACTGCCACATCAATGATCATAGCAGCACAATTCACAATAGCTAGACTCTGGAATCAACCTAGATGCCCTTCAATAGATGAATGGATAAAAAAAATGTGGCATTTATACACAATGGAGTATTACGCAGCACTAAAAAATGACAAAATCATGGAATTTTCAGGGAAATGGATGGCATTAGAGCGGATTATGCTAAGTGAAGCTAGCCAATCCTTAAAAAACAAATGGCAAATGTCTTCTTTGATTTAAGGAGAGCAACTAAGAACTGAGCAGGGAGGAAGAGCATGAGGAAAAGATTAACATTAAACAGAGACGAGTGGTGGGAGGGAAAGGGAGAGGGAAGGGAAATTGCATGGAAACGGAAGGAAACCCTCAATGTTATACAAAATTACATATAAGAGGTTGTGAGGGGAGGGGGGGGAAACAAGGGAGAGAACTGAACAACAGCAGATGATGTAGAGAGGGAAGATGGGAGGGAAGGGGAAGGGGGATAATAGGGGATAGGAAAGGCAGCAGAATACAACAGTCACTAATATGGCATTATGTATAAATGTAAATGTATAACTGATGTGATTCTGCAATTTGCATTTGGGGTAAAAATGGGAGTTCATACCTCACTTGAATCAAATGTATGAAAGATGATATGTCATGAGCTTTGTAATGTTTTGAACGACCAATTAAAAAAAAAAAAGAAATCACCCAGCTGGCATAGGAATGTAGCAAAAATTGAATAGGAAGAACACGCAGAAGCAGCAGTCTTGGTAATAATGAAGGAAGTTGATAACAAAGAAGCTGAGTTTGTGAGAGCTGATAGTCCTTTTAAATCATTCTGCAGACTTTCTATCTCTTCTGAACATCTTTCTCAAAGACTTAGAAAACCTATATTTATCAGCAGTGCTGTCTTAGGACTGGACTGACAGAAACCTTTTAAAAAAAACTTCATGGTCAGTGGATCCTGATCCTCAAAGTACCTAAAGGGAACATGTCAGTAAGATTTGTTTTAAAATATTCCTGTAAACAGATACAGCATAAAAGAAATGCTCAGTGTCCTGGATTTCAACTTTTAAACTGAATTAAATCATGATGTTAGTAACATAAATTTTGAAATGTATTGTTTATCAAGTGAAAGAATGAGTTTGCATCTTCTTGATGGTAGGGTAGTTGATGATATTCATTTAATACTTACAAAAGAGAAATTTTAGATGTTATGGAGGAATTGAACTAAATTACATCCATTACGTCATACAACGTTTTGATGAATAGCTGTGAAAAAAATGCATCAGCACAGAATAATCTCCCACAAGAAGCAAAAACAAATTTCTCAATCAGTAAACTTAGGTAATAAAAGCCTTGCTATAGGGTTGGGGCTGTAGCTCATGGTAGAGCACTTCCTAGCATGTGTGAGGCACTGGGTTTGATCTTCAGCACCACATAAAAATTAACAGATAAAATAAAGGCATTCTGTCCATCTACAAGTACAAAAAAATTTTTTTTAAAAACCTTGTTATAGAATTCTACCTCCCTGATTCAGCTTAAACAGTAGTAGTTCTTCCCCTCAAGTGGAGAGGAGACATTAAGAATATGCCAGACCCATTTTCTTCAGTGGCAACTTGATTACTTTTTCACCTCTAATATTCCTCAATGAAGAACAACCAGAAGAACTTTGAATTTAAAAATGCATCCAAATATTTTTCCCCATATTATACATGTTCTTATATATTTTTAGACCATTGACAATTTAGAGGTTATGAATTTGTGTTGGTTTTTATTCAACTCACTTATATAGTATCCTATAATGTTTTAATATTCAGTGTTAATCAAAGTATATTTTAGATATCTGTTTCTCAGTGAAAGTGGGAATATTTTATACATGAATCATGCAGCATAACAATGTACTGTGCCTTTCCTCTTGTTTACAATGTAGAAACTTAAAGCTAATATACTACTTAAATCTTATAAACAGTCTTTTGGTTTAATCAATATGTTCTACTCAACTTTGACAGAAAAAAAATAGATGAAAACATTTAAGGTTGATATTTTGAATACTAAATCTTGTGAATCCATAAAAGCATAAACATCTTACCTCTTAGAATAATTTCTACCATGACTGCAAATCAATTAAGTGTGGCTGCTCTAAGATTATATTTGTTTTTCTCTACAGCTTGTCTTGGCTCCTTCCGAGCTGGATTGCTCACTGCTGCACGTCAATCATCTAATGCTTACCCTGACCTAAGGAGCTGTATCAATGGTAAGAACTCTACCATGGATTCCCAAAACAAAACAAAGCAAAATATAAGCACTGCAAGTAAAATATGTCATGTTAATATAAACTGATGTTCAAAAATCAACAAATGAGCCCTCAAATAAATTCTTGTTTAGTAAGGGCTAGGTCATTGACTTTAGGAATTTTATTCTTAGCAGCTTTAGTTTAGCTGTTGTTGCACAATCATGTAGTATGGACCAAATGTCATAGTTGATTGATAGATCAAAGTAATCATATTTATTTTTTGAACTTTGGGGCATCAGTATTATAAATGTGAAAAATGTTATGTGGATGAAATTAGCCTCTGAAGTTTGCTTAAAGCCTAGTGATAATTTTAATTGACAATATTTTTCTCATTTGCCAATTTTCCAACTGAGGGTCCAAGAGAAAAAATGCAAGATGTAAATTGGAAAGTTTTTCAGTGGATATTTTACTTACAGCATTGGCATTAATCTAGATATTTATTTTCATTTTCTCTAGTGTAAAGTGGTTGACATTACACAGGTTGAACAGTTTGCCTGATCACATGTATTTAGTTCATACTTCATCTTTTTTTCTTTTTTCTATTTACTAAAGGCTTGGAAAATAATGGTTTGATAACAAACTGTTATCATTAAACTAATATCTAATTTACTACTACTTTTCAAAATACCTTGGTTTTATGAGAATTTTTTAAAATTTCTGGAATTACTTAGGTTTTAGTTAGATTGGTTAATTATGGATTTATAAACAGACATTTACTCTGGCTAAGGGGAATGTATTGGAAAGATGGGAAGAACTTGTACAAATAACTACAAAGAATTGAGAAACAGGTGTTAAGATGTGTAGGAAACAAGGGACCATTGCACTGTCCAATGAAGGCAGAGAGAGAGACCCCAAATAAGTAAAGAAAGAAATGGGCACGTCATTTAAGATAGTGAAAATTTGCTATGATATTTTATGAAGAAAATATAAAACAGCACTATAATAATTTTTAATACATTTTTTGTCTTACAATTTTTAACATGTATTTTCACTGCTAATATTTCTTTTTCTAAAATCAACATTATCTTATGTTAACATAGTCACTTGGGTTATCTTTTGATTAATCTTTTCATGGTTTATTTTTCCATTCAGTAACTTTTAACTTATTATTGTGATAAAAGTAAAAATCTATTTTAAGTGAATGTCTTTTGGCTCTTGCTATTTAATCTAATCTGACAGTCTGTCTTTTAGGGAAGTGTTAGACCACAGACCATTTATACGTAACATAACAGTCTGACCCTTTTAAGATTTCTTTTTGTCACTGGTTTTAATTTAAATTGAAATCATATTTTTGAGCTTATTTGACTTGGGCTTTGTTGAGCTTCTTCGATCTCTGGGTTCATAGTTTTTCATCAAATTTGGAAAATTAATTTACCAAAGTTATTTATCAATATTTACTCTTTTTTTTTTTTCCTTTTCCATACCTCTCTCTTTTTGTCCTAGAACTTTAACAGCACATATGTTAGATCACTTGATGTTGGTTGACAAGTTACTGCTACTCTGGGTTTTGGGTTTTTATTATTGTTGTTTTTATTTGTTTTCATTTTGGATAATATCTGTGTCTTGAAATTTATTCTTCTTTTCTTCTGCTAAGTATAATTTACTTTTAACCTATCTCATTTATTTCTCATTTCATATATTGTACTTTACATGTCTCTAAGTCCTATATGACTCTATTATATAGCTTTATCATGCTTATGTTTACTACTAGAACATATAGCATGCATTTATAATAGTTATATTGACTTATTTTTCTGCTTTTTATAATGTCTCTCATTCCTAGATATTTTTCATCAGTGAATTTTTCTTTCGATTTAAGGTATATTTTCTTGTTTCTTTGAATGACTAGTGATTTTTGATTGTATATTGTACAGAACAAACTATACTATTCCCAGTAGCAATAGGAAAAGGGATTTGGAACTTCCAGTTAGGGTTAATATGGAATAATAGGATCAGATTTACTCTTCTTCCTTAAATTAATAGAACTGGTCAAATATGTGGATCAACAGGTTTTCGACTTTGGACAACAAGGAGCAAGGTACCGTAATTGCCAAGAAAGAAGAAATAAGTTCATTTGTTTAGTTCTGGGTTCTGTTGTCTTGTTCTGTTGTCTTGATTTGGGTCTGACACTCAGCTAAGTAACTTAGAGTAAGTTAAAAACAAATCTTTTGTGGCTTGATTTTAAAATTGATTAAGGCATCCTGGAAGAAGCCTTAAACATAACACTAATTTAACCCTAATAAGAGGATTATCAACCTTGTGAGGTTTCTACCTGATTCCTTATATATATGTCTTGAGATTTTTAATGTCTAGCTAGCCTAAAATGAACCACATCTAACCCTATGTGAGCTCTGGAAATTGTCCTGTGCAAGTCATTATTCAGCTGAGAACCCTAGATCTCTGGAGTCAGTCTTTGCCCCTCTCTCTCCATGTATCCCCACTCTCAGTTCTACTTTGACCTTCCCAAACTTTAGTATTTGTCTTCTCCACCTGGGGAGACCAGTGCTCTAATTGACTCCTGCACTGTTGCTTGCAGACATCTCCAGACAGGAATATAGTTCTATTTTTTAAATTTACTTTCCCTTAGGAATGAGTTTTCTGCAATGCTTGGAAACCATTATTTTATATATTTTGATGAGATTACTTATTGAAGGCATGAAAATAAACTGAGTCCTTTTATTCTATTGTGGCCCAAATAGGAAGTCCCAAGTTCTTTTTTCCCATTGCTACTGAGAGAGGTTTCTTTCCTCTGCTTTACTCAGGGAATTGTTTTTAGAATCAAAAAAGGCAATATATATTTTAAAAATCTTCATTATAGTTATAAAATATTATACATACTTGCAATATGATAGTAGTGTTCTTTCATAAAATACTTATAAATGTTTGTATAATGGACTCACTTTTTTTTTGAAAAAGCATTATTTGAAGGAAGGAGTCATATTTTTTCATTAGTTATAAGCTTCATATAAAAAATTCTATTGAAAGGCAAATTAATTTCACTATGGCATGAAATAAAAATTAAATAGGTGTCTATTTCCTTCAGCTATTCCAGACCAGTGCAATCCTCTGCCTTGTAATGAAGAAGGATATGAGAGCTGCAAAGATGGCCAAGCTGAATTCACTTGCATTTGCAAATCAGGCTGGCAAGGAGAAAAGTGTGATTTTGGTATGTATAATTTCCAATCTAGCTCATCTGATTTGGACACATGAAAAGTTCTCTACAGGTCATATTATTTGAAAAATAATTTATTTTTTCTTTGTAGATATAAATGAATGCAAAGATGCCTCAAATGTAAATGGAGGTTGTAGCCAGATTTGTGATAATACACCTGGAAGTTACCACTGTTCCTGTAGAAGTGGTTTTATATTGCTTTCAAATAAAAAAGACTGTAAAGGTAAGAATAAGAAAATAGAATAAAAAATTATTTACTGTGTAAGAACAACATTCAACTAGAGGAATTTCCTCAGGAAATTCTTGGAAAATGCTCTCATTGTGTTTATAGTATATGTACAATTTTATCCACCTTGAAGCCTGGTGATACTATTGGATTACCTTTTAGTTTACAATACTGATAACAAGAATATTTTCATTTTCTCATTGTGTGGGTGCTCATGTATGTATGCATATTTCAATAATTTTATTATAAATCAAAATAGAAAAAATTTATTATAAAGTGAGGTTTCCGGGCAGATCTTTGCATGCTTCAGACTTTGTAAAAAGCATTTTGAATCCTTTGTTTTCAAATATTACCTAATATTACTCCCTTTATTTCAAAAAGATAAAAACTATAAAAAAAGATTTCCATGACCATCCTTAATAACTTCTTTCATTGAATTTTATTATTCCTTTTCCAAATTTCTGAGATATAAACCAATGTAACTCTAAAGATTTCCAGAATAAACCCTTTATTTTGCACCTCATTTTGTATTTGTGGTTTTGGAAATGATGAAGATCTGGTTTTCTTTCTCTTTTACTACTTAAGAGGACATTATTGTTCCTAAGTTTTTTTTTTCCTTCGGACTTATATGATCACTCTCAGTGTAGCTTTATAACAAGACATTTCACTACTATATTTGTTTTGTTTTTCTTCACGTTTCCCTGTTCCCTAAATTTTGACTTTTTTCTTTTGTATACTGTAACTTCCATTAAACTGCTCTAATTTGTGCTAGGTATTTGATTAAGTAAAACCAAAATTTTCCAGCCTGGAACCAGATTTTATCTGTAGAAACTAGAAACATTTAATACATTTTTTCCCTCTTCTTATTATGCTTTCTCTTTCTTCTTCTTTTTCTCCTCTTCCTCCTACTCTTCCTTCTTAGAATAAAAAATTTCAGTAAACTAAAATGTGAAGTTTTCTTGATCAGCCCCCTATTCATATCGATTTTGGTAAATTCCTACATGGGATTCATGTTCAAGAAATGATTTGTCCATCACTGCATCATAGTATTTAGATTATCCAGTTTGCTATATTATTTAAAGTCTAGTTATATTACTCTGAAGTAAACTGTGTTTACTAACAATTTCTTCTAGACCATTATCCAATTTGTGAACATATATCTTATCTGCCTAGATGAGAAAATTCAGGTAATTAGAATAATAGACTCATTAGAAAACCATCATAATTTCTAGAAACCATGCTCATTGTATAAATAGGACCCACTCCTATTTATACGTATAAATACTAGACTGTTCTTTTAAATAACTTGTGACTTTTTAAAATTAAAATGTATTTAATTCATATCCACTGAATTAACACACACACACATACACACACACAAACACACACATACTTATAAAAACTCCTTTAAAAAATAAGAATGTCCCTGTTGACCAGAACATATGTTTTTATATTTTTCACTTACATAGTCCTTATCCCATGATACATTCATAATAGAGTACTGAGCTTTTAGAAAAATATGTATAAAACTATTTCAGTGGAATATTTGCCAAGATGTGGAAATGCTTGGGATCAAGTTGCCAGTAACTGCCTAAGTGTGAAAAAATAAAACTCAGTGTAAAATCATAAAAGCTGTGTATTATAACCTAAATTCAATTGATCTGTGTGTTTCCTTTCAGTAATACTCAAACAAAATAATTTTACTTGTATGTTTTTGCTTTTTTTTAAAGATATGAACCTTAATTCTTATTTAGAATTTTATTTAAAAGTAGTTAAAGTTTCACATTAAATTGTAAGAAATAATAGAGCTCACAGGTATCTTTTAGCCAATTTCTATCATTGGTAACATCTTTAAATATTATAGTACAATGTCACACTCAGAATATTGACATTGATACAGTCAAATATAGAAAAATTCCCTTACCACAAGGTATTGATTCCATTATTTTTGTGCAGTTATTTTAAATAAAGTCTGAAGTTTTAGTTATTCTTCTTTGGAAAAAAATCCTGACAATTTTTAGAATATAAAATACATTTTCAATTTTGAATTTGTCTTTCTCCAATAAGTACAGGTGAGAAAATTTCATTAATACTTACATCTCCATCAGACTTTTTCTGTCACTTCTTTCATTTTCCTCCTAAGTAAAAACTTATCTAAACTTTCCTCCTAAGTAAAAACAGTCCATATTTTATCTCCTACTTTACCATGTAATATAATAAACGCATCTGAAATTTTTGGAATATTAATTTGACACTAAAATTTGTATTAAATTAACAGTAGCTTTATGAATACTTTGAGACCTCCCTCAATCCCATTCACTGTTGAATACTTCAGGCAACAATAATATTGAACAGATTAGATGTCTATTTCCCAAGAAGCTAAAACAGATAAGCAGTCTCATTTTATATTTGTGATACTAAGAAATGAAGATATTTTCAAGACCATGTCTCAGAAACTTGTATTTAGACGTGTCCGTGAAAACTATTAAGAAATAGTTGAGTCTCTTATTTATTTATTTATTTTTATGCCTTAACCTGGAAGGTAAGAAAATGAATAAATCCCTCTTTTTTTTTTTTAAGAGAGAGAGAGAGAGAGAGTTTTTTTAATATTTATTTTTCAGTTTTCGGTAGACACACCATCTTTATTTTATTTTTATGTGGTGCTGAGGATCAAATCCAGTGCCCGGCACATGCCAGGTGAGCACGGTACCGCTTGAGCCACATCCCCAGCCCAACTAAATCCCTCTTTATTTTTATGTAATGATAAAGAAACATGTCAAATATCAATCAAATTTCTTATGAATTTATATAAACAAATCATATTTAGTGAGTTAAAATGTGATGATTGATTTAATATTTTGTTGTTCCAAAGTTAGTCTGTGATCTCATTGTATAAATTAGATTCCGGAAACACAAATTGATGGTTGTTTTTCAGCATATTCTGCTATTGGAAAAATGTTTTTTATTTTTAATTTATTGTTTTAATTTATAGATGTGGATGAATGTTCCTTGAAGCCAAATGTTTGTGGCACAGCTGTGTGCAAGAACCTCCCAGGAGACTTTGAATGTGAATGCCCTGAAGGTTACAGATACAGTCCTAGATCAGCATCTTGTGAAGGTAGAATGGTGGTGGTATCAAGGCTGCTGGTGGAGAGGGTGGACTTGAATCCTGAGCTGATATTCAATAGCACTGGTTTTATTTGACAGTAGCACTCCTATTATTTACTTTTTAATTTAGCTTGGTCAATTTGGTGATCATTGGCTTTCTTCCCAGAATAAAATTATCTAAGATGCATGGTCTTTAGTTTTAATATGATGCACTCTATTTGGCTCTTAAAACTACATATGAGTTGGAGACCTCCATGTACAATAAAAGCAAGATAAACATATTTTAACATTACTTAAATAATATTTGAAGATAAAGAAAATTTCAGCCTGAAAGCAAAAACGCATGTACACAAAAGAGAGACAGAAGTTTAAACTGCCTTTAAACAGTTGGATGATTTTTTCCATGAGACTGAAACAGTGACACTGGTTAAAAACCTTAGGTTTTATTCCAAGTTTTCAGACATATATAAGTCATTAATTCTAAGTGGAACATAATGTAGCTCTATTATCATAAATAAATGAGACCCTAGCTCTAGAAAGTTGAGAAATATTGATCAGTAATGTCATTGTACATGGATTTGAGCTAGCCCCTGCGAGTTGCTTCTCCTTCCTTTGTCTGTACAGGTCTTGCCATGTGGGCCTTAGGTAGCTTAAATATATTAGAGGGTTTTTTTAATTTTATCATGATAAACAAATAATTTCACACCTTCCTTCAAATTTTTTAAAATTTTAAGATGAATTTAATATCATGGATAAAACCAATCAAATAAAAAATAATTTTTCTTTTTTTTTAATTAATTTTTATTGTAGGTTGTTCAAAACATTAAAAAAAATAATTTTTCAATTGTGTAATGTACATATATATATTGGGGGGAGGGAGCAAGTTCTCTCTCTCTTTCTCTTTCTCTCTCTCTCTCTCTCTCTCTCTCTCTGTATATATATATATATATATATATATATATATATATATATATATATAGTTAAAAAGAAATATTATATATAATATTATATTTATATATTATTTATATAAAGGAATATTAATATTATATAAATAATAAATATATATAAATAAATATATATAATATTATATATAATATTTCTTTTTAACCACTTTTATGGGGGATTGGAATTGAACCCAGGGGTGCTTTACCACAGAGCTACATCCCCATCCCTCCACCCCCGACACACATTTTTTTGAGATAGAGTGTGGCTAAATTGCTTAGGCCTTGCTTAAATTGCTAAAGCTGGCCTCAAACTTGTTATCTTTCTGCCTCAGTATCTCAAATTGCTGGGATTTACAGGCATGCACCACGGTACCCAGCTCCTTGTAACCACTTTTAAGTTTTTATTTCAGTGACATTAGTTACATTCACACTGTTGTGCACTCGTCACCACTGTTTTCAAAATGTTTTTATCACTCCAAACATAAATTTTGTAATATTGAACAAAAAGATCCCTCTTATTAGTTACCTAAATAAATAATAATTTTAGAATAGACTTTTTTCAACAAATATGCTTCTCTTAAAATTTCAGTGTCCTACCTCCTCATGTACTCACTCACCAAAACACCCCCATCCTTACATACACCATTCGTATGCTTCACTTCAGATGATAATTACTGTGGTACACCCTAGGAATTTGAAGGTTTATTTTTAGCCTATTTCAACACCTATATAGTTGCATTAGTCAACGAATGAGAGATACTTTCTTAAAAGGAATGATTTGTAAATAACTATTCTTATATGTAAAGTTAATCATATAATACACAATTAGAGGGAGCACTAATTTTGTGGATCCACTGTGAAGCCTTTTTTGAGAACTTAAATGATACACTGAATTTGAGAATTTTGTACCCAATGAAAATATTAAGGATTTTTATGTAGCCAGCCTTGAAGTGAATTTCAACAATGATTTTTTCCAAAATGTTACTGAGGTTAGGGACCAGACCAAAAACCACATAATATGTGAGATAATATCATAGCAATGTTAATTTTAAAAAAAGATAAGAAGAAATAAAGGTATGTGCTTAAATGTATTGCTCCCATTAATTATTATGAGTAGTCAAATGTTCTTGATACTGTCATTTAATCCCCATTGCTTTAATGTGCAGTTAGTTAAAAGTCATTTTCTCTTTTTTTACTGTTCCCTCTTCTGTCTTTCCTTTGCTTCCCTATCTTCACCTTCATTCCCTTCTTCTCCTTTCTTTTCTTCAAAGCAAGGAATTGGGAGCTAATCTCAAGATCATTCATATAATCAGATAAGACATTTGAGACCCTCAATAATTTTTTTCTTCAAATTCAAAATCAGGAAATTGGTATAATTGTTACACTATTATTAGTTACTAATTACTAGATTTGTTGTTTCAAGTGCACAAGTAAACCTTACACTTATAACTCATTTAAATTTCCAGACCCAGTGTTTTAAGACTTGATGTCATAGGAATTTCTTTCTCTAAAGATCTGTTGTCATTGATTGTCTCATACTAAAATCTGCCTGTTGGATTGGTCATTTAGGAAATATTAAGGTTTGTGTTCTTTTTTTACCCTAGATATAGATGAATGCTCTGAGCACATGTGTGCTCAACTTTGTGTCAATTACCCTGGCAGCTACTCTTGCTATTGTGATGGGAAGAAAGGTTTCAAACTTGCCCAAGATCAGAAGAGTTGTGAGGTAAACATTTACAATGCTAAACTTCTTACCTCTTTACTAAAATGAGAGAGCCAAGCACTTATTTCCATATAACTAAGGTAAGTCAGCAAAATACAGATGTTCAGTAATAATTGCAGATCTAAGCAGGCTGTAAGTCACAATCTGTTAGCTCATTGTGATCATGTAAGTCATAAAAATTGGGAATAATTAGTAGCTATATTAAAAAATGGGCACTTAGAGTGTAGCCTGTGCATTTACAAAGTTCAAACTATATGCATACTTAAGAAACTAAGAAAAGCTAAGATTAGTACTTTTTATACGAAAAATATCTTGCATAAAAATTTTAGTGAAAACATTTTCTAATGTCTACCTTTCTGAGTTCTACTCTAGCAAGTTGATCATGCTTAAGGTGTCTTAGTACTTGTAAGAGTGCTCTTAAACTTTCAGGTCAGAATAGGATTTAGTAGGATTTACATACGTCAAATTTTAGAGCCTAATTTTGTTAATCTGTGTCTCTCAAACTTGCTTTTAGTCATTCAGATTTAATGCATAATTGACCCAGGAATTGAATTCTCAGGTAGGTTTTAGTTTTTCCTTTATTGAAATAAACAGGCCAACATCCAAAACTCTTTTATTTTCCTAAGTAAGGATTGTATGTTAGTGATCCTTTCAATCTTAGCACCATTTTTTTAAACATGCAAAGGTTTTATATATACATATATATGGCAGACTATTTTAAATTCCCAAATAAGGAGTATATACATATACCTCTTTATATATTGCCAAGACAAGGATTATATGTCCAGAAAATCATAACATTCAATATCATGCTACCTACTTGGTAAAGAAAAATAAGGTAAGCTAGTTGCCAAATGTAGTAACTTCGGTATTACTGTATTAAAATGTCATGCTGTGTGAATGTTTTATTTTGTAACTTAGTTGCTTATTATTTCAATATTTGCTTTAGTTTCATATCACCATCTTTCTTGAAATAGAGGAAATGAAATGTTATTTCTGGCCTTTATTTAACAGAGGGCTATGTTTGCAGTTTTCCTCAAAATATCCTTATTTGTGTCCAAGAACTTATCCTAAAGAAATTTTCCATTTTAGCATTTGTTTTCATTCTTTGAAAACAAGTACTTGGTAAGACATGTGATAACTCTAAATCACTTTCTTGTGACTTCCTTGGGGACTAAGATGATACCTCATGTTTATTCTCTCCAGGCTTTTCAATATTTCCCTTTACTGTCTAGATAGCACGTTCTTGCTCAGAATGCGTTTGCTTAAAAAACGAATGAGTGAATGAATGAGATGCTGTTTGTTGGTACATTTATTGTTCCACCTATGTTCAACTCTAAATAAAAATAATCTTCAGATTTAGTTCATAAAGGCATCATACCTAACAGTTAGTTAATTAAAGAGGTAAATGTTGGTACTTAAAAGAAAAAGATTGTGTTTAACCCTGAGATTTGCAAAGGAAATATCAAAGAGAGAAATCTAGAGTTACAAACATTGAATAATTCAAACTTGAACAAGAGCACATAGATTCTTGGAGGGTATATTGAAGAAAGTGAAAGATACTGCTTTATTATTACCAAAGGTATTCTTAATTTAAGTGTATAACAGGATACATTAAGAACCTGAGAAAAGACACATAACCTGCATAAACTCCAAGGAAGATTTATGCATTTTTTGTTGATGTTGTTGTTTGTTTCTTTTCTTCTAGGCAGTTCCAGTTTGCCTGCCCCTAAACCTTGACAAAAATTATGAATTGCTTTATTTGGCAGAGCATTTTGCAGGGGTTGTCTTATATTTAAAATTCCGTTTGCCTGAAACCACCAGGTAAGGAACCAATGTCAACAATAATTTCTAGAAGTTAAGCAGATAAGGACAGAAGAATAATAAATGGAAAGGTCTGAAATGTATAGAATTATATTGTCAATGAGAAAATTATGTGTGTTATCAATCAGATGATTTGGGAAACCTAAAAATAATTTGCTCCTTCATACATATAACTTTTACACTAAAACTATTTTGAACTGTGCCGCAGTCTGGCTGGGCACAATTCAGGAGCCACTTGTCAAAAGAAACTAACTTTATTTTTAGAATCACACAAGATAAACAAAACAGCTCCTCAGGAAAAAACCCTCAGAGCCCAACTGCCACCACCGGCTTCCCACAAGCCACACACCCCAACAACCTCTTTCTCCCACAATCCTCCTGCTCTTGAGGCCGATTGGCTGGGTCACATGGGCGGAGCCAAAAAAGTCCCCCAATGAGCAGCTCCGTGGTCTGAAAGGGCAGGGAAACAGCCCAATGAGCATCACCGCAGAGGAGCCAATCAGCTAGATGTTGCTAGATGTTGCTGGGGCTGCTGTGAGCCAATCATCAGCTGGTAGTCTGAAAGGGCACGGAAACAGCTCAATGAGCATCTCCACAGAGGAGCCAATCAGCTAGGTGTTGCTGGGGCCGCTGTGAGCCAATCATCAGCTGGCAGTCTGAAAGTTTGCTGGAGCCCCTTCGGCTGTGGCTCTCAACAAACTGTTTTCCAGTACTTATTTTACTTTATCCCATCATTCTTCACTTTCTAATGAATTTATTTAATGTACTTGTGAAATTTTCACTTTTCTCTATACATGTTCTGAAAACTAGATAAAGGGAACATACTCAAGTATTTTTTAGAACATCAATATATGCAGCACTTTGTTGAATGCATGTTTAGAATTTATTAGTTATATGAATTTTTTCATCTTTTCCTTTGATAATTCAACTAACTTCACAGAATTCTTATTATTAAAGAAAACTGAAAGTTATTCTCTGATTCACTTATGTAATTGTGTTCCTTTAATGTTCCATTTCATGAATGTCTAAGAATAAATAACATCTTCTTTTCTTTTGGGGGGGTATAGTATATTCTTCTTTTTAAATTAACTTATTTATTTTTTCTAATTTGTTATACATGACAGTAGAATGGATTTCAATTCATAATACACAAATGGAGCAGTTTTTCATTTCTCTGGTTGTACACCAAATAGAGTCACGCCATTTGTGTCATCATACTTGTACCCAGGGTACATAAATCCATCTCATTTCACTCTTTCCTAACCCCTTGTCCTCTCCCATCCCCTCCCTCCCCTTTGCCCTGTCCAAAGTTCCTCCATTCCTCCCATGCTTCCCCCGACCCCCATTGTGGATCAGCATCTACTTATCAGGGAAAACATTCAGCCTTTGGTTTTTGAGGATTGGCTTACTTCACTTGGCATGATATTCTCCAACTCCATTAATTTACCTGAAAATGCCATGATTTTATTCTCTTTTATTGCTGAGTAATATTTCATTGTGTACATATACCACAGGTTCTTTATCATTCATCTATTCAAGGTCATCTAGGTTGGTTCCACAGTTTAGCTATTGTGAATTGAACTGCTATAAACATTGATGTGGCTGTGTCACTGTAGTATGCTCATTTTTAAGTCCTTTGGGTATAGATCAAGGAATAGAGGAGTCAAAGGGTGGTTCCATTCCAAGTTTTCTAAAGAATCTCCATACTGCTTTCCATAGTGGTTGTACCAATTTGCAGTCCCACCAGCAATATATCAGTGTGCCTTTTCCCCCAAATCCTTGCCAACACTTATTGTTGCTTATATTCTTTTTTTTTTTTGACTCACATTCTTTTTTTTATTAGTTGTTCAAAACATTACATAGCTCTTGATTGAATCACATTCTTATGTTTGTACATGATGTGGAATTCCACCGGTAATGTATTCAAATATACATATTCTTTTTTTTTTATTTTTTAAATTAATTTTTATTGTAGGTTGTTCAAAACATTACATTGTTCTTGATATATCATATTTCACACTTTGATTCAAGTGGGATATGAACTCCCATTTTTACCCCATATACAGATTGCAGAATCACATCAGTTGCACAACCATTGATTTACATATTGCCATTCTGGTGTCTGTTGTATTCTGCTGCCTTTCCTATCCTCTACTATCCCCCCTCCCCCCTCCCCTCCCCTCTTCTCTCTCTACCCCCTCTACTGTAATTCATTTCTGCCCCTTATATTTTTCCTCCTTTCCCCTCACTTCCTCTGCTTATATTCTTAATAACTGCCATTCCAACTGAGTGGGATGAAATCTTAGAGTAGTTTGATTTGCATTTCTATAATTGCTAGAGATGTTGAACATTTTTTCATATATTTGTTGATTGATTGTATATCTTCTTCTGAGAAGTGTCTGTTCAGTTCCTTAGCCCATTTCTTCATTGGGATATTTGTTTTTTTTGTATAAAGTTTTTTGAGTTCTTTGTATATCCTGGAGATTAGTGCTCTATCAGATGTGTGTGTGGTTATCAAGGCACCAAAAATATACATTGGAGAAGAGAGAGCCTCTTCAACAAATGGTGCTAGGAAAACTGGAAATCTATATGCAGCAAAATGAAATTTAGCCTCTATCTCTCACCATACACAAAACTCAACGCCAAGAGGATCAAAGACCTAGGAATTAGACCAGAGACTCTGTGCCTAACAGAAGAAAAAGTAGGCCCAAATCTTCATCATGTCAGATAAGGCTCTTACTTCCTTGAGAAGACTCCTAAAACACAAGAAATAAAATCAAGAATTATTAAATGGAATGGATTCAAACTGAAAAGCTTCTTATCAACAAAAGAAAAAATCAGTGAAGTGAATAGAGAGCCTACGAAATGTGAGCAAATTCTTACCACATGCAAATAATGTCTTTTAATAAGGTGGATTAGATACAACCCTTCCTTGCTATGAGAATAATGAGAATGAGAGAGAAATTCCTAATTACAGTATATCTTTAGACAATTATGGGCATATTCATTTCTCTTTGGCAATTTACAGTTTTGTATGATCCCTTACATTGGACCAGAACTGGCCAACTAATTATTTTTCCAGTATCTATTTGTTTCTTTATTATTTTTTAGTTTATATTTTTTGAAGTCTAATATATATATAGAAATGTGCAAATATATTAAATGTCTAGCTTGATGAATTTTTATCAAGTGCCACCTGTGTAACTAACACAAAGAACTGCTAGTGCTTTTTTTTAATATTTATTTTTTAGCTATAGGTGGATGCAATATCTTTATTTTATTTTTATGTGGTGCTGAGGATCAAACCCAGTGCCTCATGCATGGTAGGCGAGCGCTCTATATGTGAGCCACAGCCTCAGCCCCACTGCTAGTACTTTTTAAAAGCAAATTCCTTCACATCTGTTTTTTTTCACATCTGTTTTTATGTAGACAAATATTTGCCTTGCCCAATGTTAGCAAATTTACTTTTTTTCCATTCAATAGTACTTTTGAAACTGAATGAATTGTTCCCCAATGTAATGAATCAGTATGCTGATGATGTATTCCAGAAACAAAATATTCTGAACACAACTCTTTGAAATACCATTCTAATACAATTTTATAAAGAAAAGGAAATTATCTTCATAATAGGATCAACTTCTGGAAGAACCTGACCATACACAGATTTAGATTTTGACAAGATAATCCATGTTTCACATCAGTAAAATGCTCAGATCATTATGAAAAAGGATAGAAGTCCTTGTTTCAAGTAAAATGGTTCTTTTTAAATGTGAACTGATGTCAGTAAATTCCTACTCATTGTTATCCATCCAACATACTTTATTCCACATTTTACCTCTTTACAATATTTACTTGGAATTCTAATGATGGAAAAGTTTATTCTGTCTCTGTTTGATTGTTACCTTTGAGGAAGGTTTGTGCTCCATTACACATAAGAACAGAGCAGGGAGGAAGAGCAAGAGGAAAAGATTAACATTAAACAGAGACATGAGGTGGGAGGGAAAGGGAGAGAAAAGGGAAATTGCATGGAAATGGAAGGAGACCCTCATTGTTATACAAAATTACATATAAGAGGTTGTGAGGGGAAAGGGGAAAAAAAGGGAGAGAATTAAATTACAGCAGATGGGATAGAGAGAGAAGATGGGAGGGGAGGAGAGGGAGGATAGTAGAGGATAGGAAAGATAGCAGAATACAAGTTACTAATATGGCATTATGTAAAAATGTGGATGTGTAACCGATGTGATTCTGCAATCTGTATACGGGGTAAGAATGGGAGTTCATAACCCACTTGAAGCTAAAGTATGAAATATGATATGTCAAGAGCTTTGTAATGTTTTGAACAACCAATAAAAAAAATTTTAAAAATTAAAAAAACAAAAACAAATACTACCTCTATTACCATTACTATTACATGTTGGGATGAGGATGTAGAATTCCTTGTTCATCCAGTAATTATCAAAAGTCTGGACTCTTTAACTTAAATTACTTTTCTTTTATCCTAGATAATTCATAGGTATGCAGCTATTTTTCTTTCCCCATGTTTGTCTTTTTAAAATCATTTTGATTATCTGATTCCTTGGAAATTATTAGTGCTGATTCTCATTAAAGTGTTCCAAGGGCACTGAATCAACACATTTTATTTTAAATCCAGCATTCTTAAGATTTTCTTTCCTTATAATGTCTGTACTATATCCACATCCCAAGTCTTAATAGCAATAGGCATTGCCAGAGCTCAGAACGCTCATCACATGGTGAGACTATATTTGCTAAGCTTTCCTTCCATGTGTTCTACTGCAGCTACTGAACACATTGGTTTTTTGAGAGATTTTGATATCAAGCTAACACATTTTAAAGTGTTTTGTTTTGTTTTCTGTAAAAGTCTCATTCATTACTGACAGGGTGGGGGAGGGTCCAGACTGTCTTGGGAGCTGCTTTCCCCATTGCTGCCAGCGCATTGCTCAACTCCTCTTGCTTCCTTTTGGCAAGAATGTGAGTCCCTCCCCTTTTCTTGATGAAGTCACACCTCTGTGATCATTTCCCACAGACACTTATTGTGTTTGATGAGGCATCCATGATCATGGCTGTGTATTAGCTTATTCACATTCTTGGTCACCTTGTCCTTATTGAGGCTATGGCCATAGGGTATGGAAGAACCACCACTGCCTTTCTTCAATGGTTGCTGTCTGAAGTTTTTGTTTGTTTGTTTGTTGTTGTTTTCCATCTTTATTACACATGAAGGCTTAATTATATTTGCAGTCATCCAGATGCTATCCTGCAGAGCTCTGTGATTCTTTCTTGAAATATATGAAATCACAGGGAAAACATGCCTTTCGATATTACACCAATCACAAAATTGTAACATCTTTCACTAATTACTTAGGGATATAGTAAGCAGGCACGCATGCACTTTTAAACATACACACACACATACACACACACACACACAACCTTTAACCTCAGACTGTATTGTGTATAAAAGGCTCCAGGATAGATACAATATGCCTAAGTTCTATACTTTTATATTCATTCCAGCATTTGAAAGAGGCCTTCAAAACATATACCAAAAAAGAAAAAGAAAAATTACCAAAGCATCTTTCTGTTCACTGAGACAAAACCTCCAATAATAAGCAAGAAAATGTAGTAACCAGATTTTATATACATGAAGCCAAACACAACATATGAACTTTCTAATTCTGACTTTTTAAAAATTAATTCCAGTGCTGGGATTGTAGCTTAGCGGTAGGGCGCTCATCTAGCACGTACAAGGCCCTGGGTTCGATCCTCAGCACCACATAAAAATAAATAAACAAAATAAATATATGTGCCCAACTACTTCTAAAATATAAATATTAAAAAAATTAATTCCAGGGAATGAAATAAGTAGTTGAATCTTACAGCATGTTACTATTTGCAAGCACAAGGAAAAATAAAAATGATGATACTTTGAACCTTCCATATTTCTCACCATTAAGAATCTCTCTTTGGCCATTGTTTAGATTTTCAGCTGAATTTGATTTCCGGACATATGATGCAGAAGGTGTGATACTGTTTGCAGAATCTCTCGATCACTCAGCTTGGCTCCTGATTGCACTTCGTGATGGAAAGATTGAAATCCAATTCAAGAATGAGCACACAACCAAAATTACAACTGGAGGCAATATTATTAATAATGGTATATGGAATATGGTAGGTTTTACAGACTTTCCACTTTGATGCAGTCTGTATGAAATCATAATTTGTATTTATAGTGATAGCAAAAAAAATGTGTTACATGAGTTATTTTCTACATTCTATACATCCTTGGAACAGCCTAAGAAATGATATTTTCACTTAATATACTTAAGGTTTCCTCTAACTAAAATTGTTTCAGTTACTTGTTTGAACTACCTGATTTTTAGTCTTTTTAGTAGCTGTCATTGGGTGAACAGTGATGTCTCTCCTGTTATGTTAACAGGCATAACAGTTTATGCATAGACACCACTAATCAAGAATAGCTACCCTTAATTGCCACAGATAATTTTTAAAATAAGAGAAATACACTGTAACAAAAATCAAAAAGTTAATTCAACTTAAGTAAAAACTTATAGATATGTAATCAATGTGTTCAAACAGTATACAATAGTGGATACAAGCAGAGTACCTAAAGATATCATTTTAATATAATCTCCAGAATGGCCTTTATTTTAATAATTGAGATCATCTTTTTAATCAACTGGATTTAAATGGTAATTTTCTAGGAGAAAATATTACTGTTTGTTCATAGTGGGGAGAAAACTTTTCTGCGGCATGCCATTACTGTTTTCAGGGGAGTACAGTTGAGAGACGAGCCACTTTCACTTAGAGTGCAGTGTCCAAAAGAGACTGTGCCTATTAGAGCTCCTGAGAGATCTGTGTTAAGCTAGATGAGGTCATACCGCTCCATTATTTTATGCCTTTATTTACCCACTCTAGCGCTTCTACTGAGCATTTTTAAAGTGCTGAGTTCCTGAGCTCAACGTGACAAAACTGTACCATGAGCTAGTCCTTGCTCATGAGCTCAACATCTCACAGTGTAATAGCTGAAGTCATTTTATGAACTAACAAGGTACTACAGTAGAGCTAGGAGCAAAATCTTGAGTGGTCACAGACGTGCCTCAACTTTGGAAGCCATTTGTCCTTGGGCAGTTTTGGATTTGAAATTCCTAACTTGTAAAGAACATTAACTGCACAGGACCAGATGCAACTGTCTGAGAAATCATAAAATTCTCTGGCTTTTCTTGTTGTTCTCATTAGTATAAATTTGCTGCTATATCTTTCCTGCTACAACTATGCCTCCAATATTTGATGAATACAGTTATTCCCTGAATGTGGTAAAGAACACATTTTACTACCTAATGTCCCAAAATTACTAATTATAAAATCACTTTTACCTCAAGAAAAGGCAAAAATAAACTTTTTATCCAGAGAATAAATTGAAAATATCAACTGCTTTAAGGAGAATTTAAATAAATTTCCAAATAGTCAGAGAAAATCTTTTTAGGGCACTAATAAATGCAGTGCTGGCTATTCTTAATTCAATATTTTGACAATTTATGAATTTTCAGCCAATAATATAAGCAAGACTGCTTTTCTCATTTTGTGTCACTTATTATGAAAATGTTATTACTGCATTATATTTTTGCTGTTTTAAAATTTTGATGTGTCACTAATAAATTGTGCTGTTTTAGAATATTTAGCACATGGATTATCTCAAATAAATAAGCTAAGAATTTTATTGACAAAAGTGTTAATCTGTAATTTGGAATATTTAGTTTATACCACTTGTTTCAAAAATTTTAACTTATTTCAAAATTTAAAAAAATTTAAAAGTAAGAAATTCAAATTAAAATGTATAGTCTAGAATTATTTTATAATTCAGATAAATGGCATAGACTGTGTGATTATGAAGTAATTAGCATGGCTGTAACTCAGGGAAATGAATATTCTGTTTTATATATGATTATCTCTCATATTTTAGTATCATCTTAATATCAGTGCAATATATATAATTGTATCATGATTCATTCAACCAAATATTTGTTGAGCATTTTATCTGGGGATACTTATTTTAGGTGGATATGAATACTATGACAAATAAAATGAAGTTACTAGTCACATAAAACTTGCATTCTGATACATGTAATAGCACATACCTGTAATCCCAGTGATTTTGAACCCTGAGACAGGAGGATCACTAGTTCAAAGCCAAACTCAGCAACTTAGCAAAGCTCTAAGCAACTTACCGAGGCTCTAAGCAACTTAGAGAGATCCTGTCTCAAAATAATAAATCAAAAGGGCTGAGGATGTGGCTCAGTACTTAAGCACCTCTGGTTTAAACCCCCAGTACCCACCCTGCTCTCATAAAAATGCTTGCATTCTAGTGGTGAAGTGCAATTAAAAAAATAATTATGTCAGATAGTTATTAATGCCATGAGAAAAAAGAAAAGCAAGGCAATGGACAGTGATACTGAGTGTGCATATGGAATCAGTGAGTATTCATATGGGATCAGGAACAGCATCTCAGATGAGATTAGATCTGAGTAGAGTCTTGGGGACACAAATCATGAGAAATATGTGGAGGATTATAAAATGATTCTGTGCCATGTGAACAGCAAGTACAGAGTCTCCTGGAAGTCAGTGTGTTTGATGTGTTTGAGGAATAGCACAAAGATTAGTGCACATGTAGTGGAGGGAGGCTGGGAAATAATTAGAAAATGAAGTTAGAAATGTCTTCTGTAATACAATTACCTAGGACTTTGGTGCCCATGGTGAAGACTTGGTGTTTATCCTAAGTGGAAAGGCTTTGAATAGTTTTGAGCAGTGACATAATAAAATCTACACTTTAAAACATAATTCTGATCAAAATCTGATGGCTTTGTGGAAACTAGTCAGTGGAGCATAAAAGTAAACAGGGTATGAAGGTAGGAGATCATTACCGTAAATAACCCAGGGGAGAGGTTGCACTTTTGACTGGAGTACTGACAATAGGGGTGGTGAGAAGTGGTCAGATTCAGGATATATTTTTAAGGATAAGCATTCAATGAAAATTTTTGAATATATAACCAACCAGGGGTTTTAAGGCCATGAAATTTTTTGTATTAATCAGTGCTTCTAAACTTTCTCTCATTTAGTATCAGAAAATATATATACAGTAATGGTTCTTTATTGTTCTATAAACACATCAATAACATAAACTACCTTCACACATACCTAATAGAAACCAACATAATACTGTATTATATAAGCAAATAAAGGGAAGGTAATTTATTTATTTATTTTAACCATACAATTTATTTTAATTTTTTTTAGTCATACATGCCAGCAGAATGTATTTGGACATATAATACATACATGGAATGTACATATATCAATCATATTGTATATTCTATTCTGCTGCCCTTCTTATTTCCCCTACTCCTCCCCTCCTCTCCCATCCTTTCTCTCTATCCAATCTAATGTGACACACTTATTATTTTCTTTTTCTCATCACAACATCATATGTGTATTCTGTATAACAATGAGGTTCTCCTTCCATCTTCCATGCAAATCCCCTTCTCCCTCTTTTTCCCTCCCACCTGTCTTCCCTATTTAGTGGTAGTCTTCTTCTCATGCTCTTCCTCCCTATCCCATTTTGAGTCACCCCCCTTATATCAGAGAAGACATTAGGCATTTGTTTTTTATGGATTGGCTAACTTCACTTAGCATAATCTGCTCTAATGTCATCCATTTGCCTGCAAATGCTTTGATCTTATTATTTTTTAGTGCTGAGTAATATTCCATTGTGTATAAATGCCACATTTTTTAATCCATTCATCTATTGAAGGGCATCTAGGTTGGTTCTACATTCTAGCTATTGTGAATTGTGCTGCTATAAACATTGATGTGGCTGTGTCCCTATAGTATGCTCTTTTTAGGTCTTTTGGGCATAGTCCGAGAAGGGGAATAGCTGGGTCAAATGGTGGTTCTATTCCCAGCTTTCCAAGGAATCTCCATACTGCTTTCCAAATTGGCTGCACCAATTTGCAGTCCCACCAGCAATGTATGAGTGTACGTTTTTCACCACATCCTTGCCAGCACTTATTGTTGTTTGACTTCATATTGGCTGCCATTTTTATTGGAGTGAGATGGTATCTTAGAGTATTTTAATTTGCATTTCTCTGATTGCTAGAGATGGTGAGCATTTTTTCATATATTTGTTGATTGATTGTATATCCTGTTCTGAGAAGTTTCTGTTCAAGTCCTTGGCCTATTTGTTGATTGGGTTATTTGCTTTTTTGTTGTTTAACTTTTTGATTTCTTTGTATACTCTAGAGATTAGAACTCTACCTGATGTTTGAGGGGTAAAAATTTGTTCCCAGGATGTAGGCTCCCTATTCACCTCACATATTATTTCTCTTGCTGAGAAAAAACTTTTTAGTTTGAATTTGTTCCATTTGTTGATTCTTGGTTTTAACTCTTGTGCTATAGGTGTCTTATTAAGAAATTTGGGGTCTGCCCCCATGTGATGAAGATTAGGGCCAACTTTATCTTCTATTAGAAGCAGAGTCTCTGGTCTGATTCCTAGTTCCTTGATCCATTTTGAGTTGACTTTTGAGCATGGTGAGAGAAAGGGATTTAATTTCATTTTGTTGCATATGGATTTCCAGTTCTCCCAGCACCATTTGTTGAAGATGCTATCCTTTCTCCATTGCATGGTTTTAGCACCTTTGTCTAATATAAGGTAGTTGTAATTTTGTGGATTTGTCTCTGTGTCCTCTATTTTTGTACCATTGGTCTACCAGCCTGTTTTGGTGCCAGTACCATGCTGTTTTTGTTACTATTGCTCTATAGTGTAGTTTAAAATCTGGAATTGCGATACCACCAATTTCACTCTTCCTGCTTAGAATTACTTTAGCTATTCTGGGTCTCTTATTTTTCCAGATGAATTTCATGATTGCTTTTTCTATTTCTGCAAGGAATGTCATTGGGATTTTGATGGGAATTGCATTGAATCTGTAAAGTGCTTTTGGTAATATGGCCATCTTAATAATATTAATTCTACCAATCCATGAGCAAGGTAAATCCTTCCATCTTCTAAGGTCTTCTATTTCTTTCTTCAGGGTTCTGTAGTTTTCATTGTATAGCTCTTTCACCTCTTTTGTTAAGTTGCTTCCCAGGTTTTTTTTTTTTTTTTTTTTTTTTTTTTTGAGGATATTGTGAATGGAGTTGTGTCTTCCATTTCAGAGAATTTGTCACTGATATACAGGAATGCCTTTGATTTATTGGTATTGATTTTATATCCTGCCACTTTACTGAATTCATTTACTAGTTCTAGAAGTTTCTTGATTGAACTTTTTGGGTCTGCTAGGTATAGGATCATGTCATCAGCAAATAGTGCTAATTTAAGTTCTTCTTTTCCTATATTTATGCCTTTAATTTCTTTCGTCTGTCTAATTGCTCTGGCCAGTATTTCAAGAACTATGTTGAATAGAAGTGGTGAGAGAGGGCATCCCTGTCTTGTTCCAGATTTTAAAGGGAATGCCTTCAATTTTTCTCCATTTAGAATGATGCTGGCCTGAGGCTTAGCGTATATACTTGGTCATGGTGCACAATCTTTTTGATACGTTTTTGTATCCAATTTGCCAAAATTTTATTGAGGATTTTTGCATCTAAATTCATTAGTTATTGATCTAAAGTTTTCTTTCTTTGAAGTGTTTTTATCTGGTTTTGGAATCAGGGTGATGTTGGCCTCATAGAATGAATTTGGAAGTACTCCCTCTTTTTCAATCTCCTGAAATAGATTGAAGAGTATTGGTGTTACTTCTTCTTTAAAGTTCTTGTAAAACTCTGCTATATATCCGTCTGGTCCTGGGCTTTTCTTGGTTGGTAGTCTTTTGATGGCTTCTTCTATTTCCTCACTTCATATTGGTCTGTTTAGGTTGTTTATATCTTCATGACTCAATCTGGGTAGCTCATATGCCTTAAGGAATTTATCAATGCCTTCACTATCCTCTATTTTATTAGAGTATAGGGTTTCAAAATAATTTCTAATTATCTTCTGTATATCTGAAGTTGTGATGTCGCCTTTTTTATCCCGTAAGCTAGTAATTTGGGTTCTCTCTCTTCTTCTCTTTGTTAGCTTGGCTAGTAGTCTATCTATCTTGTTTATTTTTTCAAAGAACCAACTTTTAGTTTTGTCAATTTTTTCAATTGTTTCTTTTGTTTTGATTTCATTGATTTCAGCTCTGATTTTAATTATTTCTTGCCTTCTACTGTATTTGCTGCTGATTTATTCTTCTTTTTCTAAGGCTTTGAGGTGTAGTGTAAGGTCATTTATTTGTTGGCTTTTCCTTCTTTTAAGAAATGAACTTAATGCTTTCATAGTGTCCCACAGATTTCAATATGTTGTGTCTGAGTTTTCATTTACCTCCAAGAATTTTTTAATTTCCTCTTTGATGTCTTCTGTAACCCTTTGTTCATTCAGTAGCATATTGTTTATTCTCCATGTGATGTAGGATTTTTCTTTCTTATTTTATTATTGATTTCCAATTTCATTCCATTATGATCAGATAAAATGCATGGTAGTATCTCTACTCCTTTGTAATTGCTAAGATTTGCCCTGTGACATAATATATGGTCTATTTTTGAGAAGGATCCATGTGCTGCTGAGAAGAAAGTGTATCCACTTGATGTTGGGTGTTATATTCTGTATATGTCGATTAAGTCTAAGTTATTAATTGTATTATTGAGCTGTATGGTTTCTTTATTCAACTTTTGTTTGGAAGATCTGTCCAGTGATGAGAGAGGTGTGTTAAAATCTCCCATGATTATTATGTTGTGGTCTATTTGACTCTTGAACTTGAGAAGAGTTTGTTTGATGAACGTAGCTGCACCATTGTTTGGGGCATATATATTAATGATTGTTAAGTCTTGTTGGTGTATGATTCCCTTGAGCAGTATGTAGTGTCCTTGTTTATCTTTTTTGATTAACTTTGGCTTGAAGTCTATTTTATTTGATACAAGTATGGACACCCCTGCTTGCTTCCGAAGTCTATATGAGTGGTATGATTTTTCCTAACCTTTCACCTTCAGTCTGTGTATGTCTTTTCCTATCAGATGAGTCTCCTCTAGGCAGCATATTGTTGGATCTTTTTTTTTTAATCCAGTCTACTAGCCTATGTCTTTTGATTGGTGCATTTAAGCCATTAACATTTAGGCTTACTATTGAGATATGGTTTGTACTTCAAGCCATATTTGGTTATTTATGTTACTTAACATGATTTGTTTTTCCTCTTTGATTAGTTTTTCCTTTACTGTATTACCTCCCGCTGTTGGTTTTCAGTGTTATTTTTCATTTCTTCTTCCTGTAATGTTGTGCCAAGGATGTTTTGAAGAGCTGGTTTTCTAGCTGCAAATTCTTTTAACTTTTGTTTATCGTGGAATATTTTTATTTCATCTTCAATCCTGAAGCTTAATTTCCCTGGATACATGATTCTTGGTTGGAACCCTTTTTCTTTTAGCGTTTGAAACATGTTGTTCCAGGATCTTCTAGCTTTCAGAGTCTGTGTTGAAAGATCGGCCATTATCCTGATTGGTTTACCCCTAAATGTAATCTACTTCCTCTCTCTTGTGGCTTTTAAGATTCTCTCCTCATTCTGTATGTTGGGCATTTTTATTATTATATGTCTTGGTGTGGATCTCTTCTGATTTTGTTCATTCAGTGTCCTGTAGGCTTCAAGTATTTGGATTTCTTTTTCATTCTTGAAGTCTGGGAAGTTTTCTAGTATTATTTCATTGAACAGATTGCTCATTCCTTTGGTTTGGATCTCTATACCCTCTTGTATCCCAATAACTCTTAATTTTGGTCTCTTTATGTTATCCAATAATTCTTGGATGTTCTGCTCATGATTTCTTAACATTCTCGCTGACCTGTCTATGTTCTTTTCAAGTTGAAAAACTTTGTCTTCATTGTCTGATGTTCTATCTTCTAAGTGTTCTACTCTGATGGTAATACTCACATTTGAGTTTTAAATTTGGTTTATTGTTTCCTGCATTTCCAGGATTTCTGATTTTTTTTTATATCCTCTATCTCCCTATAGATTTGATCTTTTGCTTCTTGGATTTGTTTATTTAATTCATTGTTGAAGTGATCTTTCATTGTCTGAATTTGCTGTATAATGTCTTCCTTGAGACTCCAGATCATCTGAAGCATGTATATCCTGAAATCTTTATCTGACATTCCATCAGCTACAAATATTACCTTTTCTAATGTTGAATTAACCTGCATTGTTTGTGGTCCATCCTTTGCTTGTCTTTTCATACTGCTCATGTTTCTTTCTAGCTTTGTGAAACTGTTGTGTTAATGGTTTTCCCCTTATATATTTATATTGTTCTTGTATAGCTCCAAAATCCCTCTTTTGCAGAGAAAGACAATGTTAACAGTTCCCAATATCAACAGTATATCATCTAAGCACAAGTTTTCATTATTAATACATTTATAGTTAGAATCTAAGTCTACAGATATTGGTTTCAGTTATTATTTTAAAAATATAGTCATTAGTTTCATAAAAGGCATACCATATCTAGTGGCATATAGAAAACTGAATTTCAGATGAAGGATGGTATACTTAGAGGGAAAGGAGTGAGGGTATGAGGTTAAACTAACTTAGCAACTTTGGAGAACTCTAACCAATAGACTGGTAATTTATGGAAGAATGTATAGACTCAACCTCCTATCTGTATTTAGATAGTTACCCTATGTATAGATAGTAAAAGTTAGGGGGTTGAAAGTGGGATAGAGGGAATAATAATGAAGAATAGAAAAAAATAACAAAGAAGAAAAGAGAAAAAAGAGAGAAGGAAAAAGAAAGTAAGAAAGAAATAAGGAAAAAATGGGGGGAAGGTGGGGCATATGCAATTCCTCTATATTATATTATTTTGGTGATTCGGTTGTTCATGCACAGTTCTTGGTTTCACATATGTTGAGGTTGTGAGAGAGAAGAAAAGAGAAAGAGGGAAAAAAAAGTCTCTCAGACCTCTGTTTTCCTTTCTTCCAGTAGGTGGCATTGTGTATTCCTAGCTTGAGCCTCTGTGTTCAGGGTGGTGGATGTAGCCAGTGTGAAAGGATATGAGCTTCCACCTGTATCCTCCTTACTCTAGTCTCTGCGGTGGAAACCAGGTGTCTGTACAGTTGTTGTTTTGTGTTGATAGCTACACCCCCAAAAAACTTGTGGGAAATATTTTGAGTTATCGCAGCTAAGGGTGGGGGAGTTGAAAACCGGGTACCTGGATCAGCCGCAGAACCGTGCTGGTAGTCACGCCCCCTTTGATAGGTTTTAAGTGTTGTTGGGCTTCCTCTGGACTAGCGCGCAGGGCGGGGCTGAGCTTCCTCCTCCAGTCTGGTCTCAGGGAAGGTAATTTATAATAAAATAATATGTATATCAATTTGTAACTATTCAAATACAGCTAATAGTTTTCAAAGCTTGCTTCTATACATAGAATAGTGTGAAAGCTACAAATGAAGATTTATACTGGGGTATTATGTTACCAACTTGAATACCACAAGTGCATAGATGGTTTTGTTATCAGTAATCCTAATTTTCCAAAATGGTGAGAAACTTGATAAAGATATAAATAAAACAAACATCACTATTGCTGGTTGACAAGATTATTGCATTCTTTAAAAAAATGAATGTTAACATGTTTCAACAAATATGTTGTGTTTAGTTCAGATAATAATAAACATTAGGATTCTCTACATGAATATTTAATGGAGATGTTCAGAAGATTTACAAGATCCTGGGTATTTTGTTACTTAGTTTGCATAATTATTCTGTATATTGCATAGTGCCTAGAACCTTGTAATGCCAGCTTGTCTCCTACTTGTTGTGACAAGTAAAAGTTCTCTCCATCCCCAAAATTTTCCAAATGTTGTAGACTGGGTCCCCTAGAATCTCATTTAAATTATTTGCATGATTAGATGGAAAAGGTCTGGGGACTCATGCCTAGAGCTTTTTACTAGAAATTAAGAGTAAGGGGATCCAGCCAGGGGGACTGAGAAGGAATTGCAAGAATGTAGGAGAAGGAAAGGAAACTCAGGTCCTAAAGGCTGAGGACCTGAGTCAAGCACTTCTTTGAAGAAGGGAATAGTCATTAGAGGAAAATGCTGCTGTTTGGACATATTAAGAACAGAATATTGACCAACTTAATCCTGTAATGTTACTAAATTAGTTTTACTTTTGAGGGTAGTATTTCTCTTCCTGTAGTGGTGTTTAATACGTCTATTACTTGCCTTCTGTTATTGATTAGCAAGTGCACAGTTTACATCCTGAATGTTAAACAGTTTTACATGAGACAATTGCATCATTGGTTCTTCAAATTATCTTCCTAAGAGAATTTTTTATTGTTTACTGTCACTTCCAACCATTTCTTAAAACCCAAGTACTTTCAAAATTATAAAATCTCATTTTAATTTTATGTATATGCTTTCTTATAACTTTAGTCACCTCTGAATTTTGGAGAAAAAGTATGTTGGGGGTTTTGAACACACTACTGGAAAAATGATTCTCTTAGTGTGTGTGTGTGTGTGTGTGTGTGTGTGTGTGTGTGTATAAATATATATATATATATATATATTTATACATATATATTCTCTTAGTTTATAGCATAGATGGTGGAAGGAGACCCTTATCATTATACAAAATACATGTATGAAGATGTGGAAAAAAAAAGAAATTATTTGCATTATTCTTTCAATGTGTACTATCCTAAAATTGCAAAATGAGAACATTCAAAATTTTCCTAAAATACAGTGGCTTGCTTTTATTTTAAAAATTTAATTTTACGACATATTAGTTTTAACAATATATATTATAACTGAATGTTTAAACTTAGTAATATTGATTTTTTTAACTTGAAAATAAGATGTACATTTAATTTTTAATCAAGTACTATCACTTTAAAACACATTTTGTCATATTAATCATGATTCGACTTTCCAAATGGGTTGAAACAAATTAATAATTACATTAAAATAAGTACTTAATTTTTTTATTGGAATAATAGGATTTTAAGTCTAGTATTTCAAATGACATGTAGCAATGCTTGCTTGTTTAATGATTTTTTTTTGTTTTTAATTGTAGGTGTCTGTGGAAGAATTAGAACACAGCATCAGTATTAAAATAGCTAAAGAAGCTGTGATGAATATAAATAAGCCAGGGTCCCTTTTTAAACCTACAAATGGATTTCGGGAAACCAAAATATACTTTGCAGGATTACCTCGGAAAGTAGAAAATGCACTCATTAAACCGGTAATAATCCAAACTTATGTCATTTATCATGGATGAATTCCTTTTGTCTATAATAGGTTTGAAGATTTGTTTCCCCAAAAGTCAACAGAAGTTATTTTATTAGATAAACTAAGTGTGACAACTTGAATTGAATATGAAAAAAATAATATTAGTGACTCTTGAAATTAAGGGAATAAGGAAATAAGAAAATGATTGGTGTGTTTTTAGATTGTTGTGGGTTTTGTTTTTTTTTTTTTTTTTTTTTGCCCATTTAAGTCCCCAGAATTACTCATGGAGAAGTAGATTTTTTTAAATCCTCAAATGTCAATTCTCTGTTAACATCATAATAGTCCATACTCAGCTGTTAAAAAAAATTTAAAAAAAACATACTTGGTCCAAAGACTATTCATGTGAAAAATGTCTCAAAAAGAAAAATTGAGATTAAATTCAAAACATTTAAAATACCTTAAAAATCAAGAAAAAGTTTTTCATCTAAATGAAACCTATACCTTGAATCAATATATTTATGTCTGACTTTAATTTAAAATGTACTTCTGACCTGTATTTTGATTTGTTAGATTAACCCTCGTCTAGATGGATGTATAAGAGGCTGGAATTTGATGAATCAAGGAGCTTTAGGAGTAAAGGAGATCATTCAAGAAAAACAAAATAAACATTGCTTTGTCACTGTGGAGAAGGGTTCCTACTATCCTGGTTCTGGAGTTGCTCAATTTAACATAGACTATAGTAAGTGATTTTTCATTTTATTTCTCTTTTCTCATTGGTAACTAAATTTATTCATTGACAGACAGCCATAATTTATTCAGTAAACTTTCTTGAGTACTATGTGTCAGGCATAGACTTATTTGTACTGTTATACACTTAATTTTCTGGAATATTAATACATATATAAAGGCAGTTGAATATGCTTATATTATTGTTTACAGTTTATTGCCACATAGCCTGATTAATTTTGGGTAGATTTGATTGATGTATCTTAAAGTTCAGATTTTTCTGTTGTTTTGAGTCTTCAATTAGTTAATCAAAGGGATTCATCTTCATTTCTAACATTTCCACTTGATAATTCCTTAACATACTGAAATTGTCAATCTGTCCATATACATTGTCTAGCTTGTTCACTCAAACTTTCAACACATTCACCACAATTATTTAAAATTCCCTAATTGTTCGAACATCTATGTCATAGCTGAGTCTGGCATGTTTACTATTGTGTCTCTTGATTGACTGTTGCATTATCCATGTCTTGGTGTATTATGTAGTTTTTTTAGCATAGATAAGGTGGGCATTTTACAGAGCACTATAGAGACTGAGGTAAATGCTACATATACCTAGAAATGAGCACACCTCTTCTTTTGAAAGCCTTTATGGAGAGATTGAATCTAGTGATGAGTAGAAACAGATGAGTTAGTTCTCAAGGAATGGTTTTTAACAAAAGAGGAAAACTGGCCCTCCACTTCTCTGGGCTCATATCTTCTCATGAGCTCTTGCCCCTTCTCACACACTCTGCTTCCTTGATGCAATTTGCATTGAAGCCTTCACCAATGCTGGCGTCATCCTATTTGGATTTTCAACCTCCAAAACTGTGTACCCAACAAACTATCTTCAGATATTTTTTAATAGCAACAGAAAATGTGCTAATACAATTGAGCTTCTGCAAAAGGTAGGGGGTAGGTTGCTAAAAATATTTTCATGACTGACCAGTTATTAAGTTTTTCATAATAGTGACTCAATTTTTAAAGGCATAAAAATAGGAAAAGAAGAACTCAAATTATCACTATTTGCATATGACATGATTCTATACCTAGCAGACCCAAAAGGGTCTACAAAGAAACTATTAGAGCTAATAAATGAATTCAGCAAAGTGGCAGGATATAAAATCAACACGCATAAATCAAAGGCATTCCTGTATATCAGCGAAAAATCCTCTGAAATGGAAATGAGGACAACCACTCCATTCACAATATCCTCAAAAAAAATAAAATACTTGGGAATCAACCTAACAAAAGAGGTGAAAGACTTATACAATGAAAACTACAGAACCCTAAAGAGATAAATAGAAGAAGATCTTAGAAGATGGAAAAATATACCCTGTTCGTGGATAGGTAGAACTAACATCATTAAAATGGTGATATTACCCAAAGTTCTCTATAGGTTTAATGCAATGCCAATCAAAATCCCAACGGCATTTCTTGTAGAAATAGAGAAAGCAATCATGAAATTCATATGGAAAAATAAAAGACCCAGAATAGCAAAAACAATGCTAAGCAGGAAGTGTGAATCAGGCGGTATAGCGATACCAGACTTCAAACTATACTACAGAGCAATAGTTACAAAAACAGCATGGTACTGGTACCAAAACAGGCAGGTGGACCAATGGTACAGAATAGAGGACACAGAAACCAATCCACAAAATTACAACTATCTTATATTTGATAAAGGGGCTAAAAGCATGCAATGGAGGAAGGATAGCATCTTCAACAAATGGTGCTGGGAAAACTGGAAATCCATATGCAACAAAATGAAACTGAATCCCTTTCTCTCGCCATGCACAAAAGTTAACTCAAAGTGGATCAAGGAACTTGATATCAAATCAGAGACACGGCGTCTGATAGAAGAAAAAGTTGGCTACGATCTACATACTGTGGGGTCGGGCTCCAAATTCCTCAATAGGACACCCATAGCACAAGAGTTAATAACTAGAATCAACAAATGGGACTTACTCAAACTAAAAAGTTTTTTCTCAGCAAAAGAAACAATAAGAGAGGTAAATAGGGAGCCTACATCCTGGGAACAAATCTTTACTCCTCACACTTCAGACAGAGCCCTAATATCCAGAATATACAAAGAACTCAAAAAATTAGACAATAAGATAACAAATAATCCAATCAACAAATGGGCCAAGGACCTGAACAGACATTTCTCAGAGGAGGACATACAATCAATCAACAAGTACATGAAAAAAATGCTCACCATCTCTAGCAGTCAGAGAAATGCAAACCAAAACCACCCTAAGATACCATCTCACTCCAGTAAGATTGGCAGCCATTAGGAAGTCAAACAACAAGTGCTGGTGAGGATGTGGGGAAAAGGGTTCACTTGTACATTGCTGGTGGGACTGCAAATTGGTGCGGCCAATTTGGAAAGCAGTATGGAGATTTCTTGGAAAGCTGGGAATGGAACCACCATTTGACCCAGCTATTCCCCTTCTCGGTCTATTCCCTAAAGACCTAAAAAGAGCATACTACAGGGACACTGCTACATCCATGTTCATAGCAGCACAATTCACAATAGCAAGACTGTGGAACCAACCTAGATGCCATTCAATAGACGAATGGATTTTAAAAAATGTGGCATTTATACACAATGGAGTATTACTCTGCATTAAAAAATGACAAAATCATAGAATTTGCAGGGAAATGGATGGCATTAGAGCAGATTATGCTAAGTGAAGATATCCAATCCCTTAAAAACAAATGCCAAATGTCTTCTTTGATATAAGGAGAGTAACTAAGAACAGAGTAGGGATGAAGAGCATGAGAAGAAGATTAACATTAAACAGGGATGAGAGGTGGGAGGGAAAGGGAGAGAGAAGGGAAATTGCATGGAAATGGAAGGAGACCCTCAGGGGTATACAAAACTACATACAAGAGGAAGTGAGGGGAAAGGGAAAAAATATATAAGGGGGAGAAATGAATTACAGTAGAGGGGGTAGAGAGAGAAGAGGGGAGGGGAGGCGGGGAGGGGGGTTAGTAGAGGATAGGAAAGGCAGCAGAATACAATAGACACTAGTATGGCAATATGTAAATCAATGGATATGTAACTGATGTGATTCTGCAATCTGTATATGGGGTAAAAATGGGAGTTCATATCCCTCTTGAATCAAAGTGTGAAATATGATATATCAAGAGCTATGTAATGTTTTGAACAACCAACAATAAAAATTAATAAAAAAAATAGTGACTCAATTTTAGATATTTGCTTTATTATATGTTTCAAGAAATATCTCTTCATGGTCTTGCTCACCACCAGCAGAATGTTCGTACTTATTTCTTGAAATTTGTTAACATGGTTGAAAGGGCTTGGAAATCAGTGGAATATTGTCTATTGTTCTGAAACAGATTCAGTTTTAATTATCTTTATATCCTAGGGTGTCAGTGGTATGGACTTTTCATTGCTTCCTCTACCAGTAAGATAAGTGTCTAATGGTTAGTACTTAAAATGTTTTCCTGTTCCATATCCATGGTAGGTTTCCTTGGTTTGTTTTTCCCTAATCTGTAGGTGCTATGGGTCTTTATATGTATTCTAATGACAATGTGTTTTTTTTTCCTTTTCCCCAGTGCTTTAAAACTCTTCCTGTGTAGAGGAAACATAGAAAGCTCTAGATTGTGATTTTGTACCTTTCCTGAAGTTAACATGGATCTCAAGGTTGTGCTAGGGGAAGGCTTTATTTAGCTTCTTTCCCTGCCCCCCGCCATCTTTTTTTTTTTTTTTTTTGAGGACCCAGTAAGGTCCATGGAAAAGAGTCTACGGATGGGGTATCAATTTTCCTTTTGTCTGCAGTTCTTAGGATTTCCATTCTCTCACACCATTCCATGCATGTACTTAATTATTTTGCAACTTTTTAAATTATTCTTACCCAATTGTGTGGTATCCAGTGTCTTTCTGGGTAAGAATTTGTTCTCATCTCTCCTTGGATGCATCTTTCTTTATGTTTTGATTAGTTGGTTGCTCTGCAACTTTAATTTTTTGTTAGTTCAAGAAAAATTGTGATCATACAGATAATTTGGTTTTTGTTATTATCGAAGTGGGAATAGTACCCTTTCAGGTTTCTATAGCCTAAATGGAGCATGTTGGTTTCCCAGACTGACTCATATTTACTTTTACAAATAAAACTTCTGTGAACATCCATGAGCATACACCCTATAATCTTTATGTGGTTAATTCTGTAGGAAAGCATCTTAGATATCATCATCAAAGGTCATGCAAATATATAATTATCATAGGCTTAATTACATTCTCTTCCAAAAATCTTTATATTAATTAATATGTTTACCAAAATAAGGAGAAAGTTTTTACTTGGAATCTGTTTCCAATCTAACCGTTCAAAACCTGATTTTTTTGTGTGTTATTTTAAATATTGTTTTTCTAATTTGTACTGATATGAATATCTCTCCATGTTTATTACTATTTGTACATTTTATTTTTTTGATTGTCTTTTTCATTGTTAAGAGTTTATTATTATAGCTACTATCCCTTTGCACTATAAATTAAGTTAAGTAAATCTATCTTAATATCACTGTTTAAAAAATATAATGAGTGTTTATTTGTAACTTAAAAATATTTACCAATGATTTGTTTTCCTAATGTAAATTGATACAATGCCTTTAACTTTAGCTTTGTTTTGCATGTACAAAATTTTCAAAAAATGTTTTGAATGGGTTGATGAATGAATATGGGGGGGATCCTGATAAGCAAATGAAAATACGAGTTATGGCATACCTGAAAAAAATTACCTTTATAAAAAATTAGTTATTTCATGGATAACTTGGAAAGTACCTACTTTATAATTAATATTTAATTTTACATTATAAATTTTGTGTATTTCAATATTAATTTTATTTTGAGTTTGTTACTACTATCCCTTGCTGAATTTTACTTATTTCATGATAATTATATATGTGTTCTCTTCTTGATGGAAATTATAAGATTATTTCATTAAATACAGTGGCATTGCATGTGGCTAAGTGGGAGAACATCTTGACAAAGGAAAATTATTTTTCTGTTCATATTCACCCCCTTTCAAGGGCACTAAGTAATTTTTTTAGCAATTCAACTGCAGTTCTCAATGTTAGTTAAGGTTGCTATTTCTGGAGCTTAATGGTTGGGATATCTTCTGTGAAGTGCATTATTATGTGCTTTTGTCATCGTGAGAACATTATAGAATGTATTTACACAAACTGTACTGGCTACTATGTCACCAGCTGATATAATTTTATGGGACCATCATTCTATGTGTGGCCTGTTATTGACTGAACTGTCCTCATGTAATTGTTACTGTACTTTGGAAACATATTAACTCAACAAATATTTATTGATATTCTACTCTGGAAAACAAAGTAATTATAGAGACATGTACCTCCTGGAGCTTGCCCTTCACTCTGATGAACAATTAACCTGGTAATTAAGAAAAAATGATGAAGTATGATAACAGAGGAATCAGAGGACAAGAGTTTCTCTTCTAATTTCATTAACTTTTGATTTCACAGTATTTCTCTATCAAACCATGTACCTCCCCCATGTGTGTAGAGTCATATTTGTCCTTTCCAGTGTTCTAGAAGGAGGACTATTGGTGATTATGGCAGCTAGACCCAAGTTTTCTGGCAGAAATATTCCAATGCATCTTCAGAACATCCTTCTAAATGTGCACTTTAAAACATGACCACTCTGAAATTTGAACATTGGTGAATATGCAAGAGAGAAGGAAGAGCTCTTAAGGAGTCAATAGGGAAAACTCATAAAAGATCTTAACACCACAATCTGGATTTTCTTCTAGGACAAATAGAAGAATGGGGCTCCACTGGTGTGTTTCTGATCTGTGTTTAAAAAAACTTTTATTTTACCTATTTTAGATAGTTCATTGAGAAAGGAAATTAGACCTGTAGTATTACACAAACCATCCTTGAATATTAATAATTTTATAATAGATTTTCTCTGGTGCACTTTAGGAGTACATTGATCTGGCTTCTGTTTCATTGTTTTAAGCAGATAACATAACCAATGCTGAAGACTGGCAAGTGAATGTGACCTTGAATATCCGCCCATCCACAGGCACTGGTGTCATGGTTGCCTTAGTTTCTGGTAACACAGTGCCCTTTGCCTTGTCCTTAGTGGACTCCAGCTCTGGAAATTCTCAGGTAACTTTACTCTAAACCAGTATGAGCCTTGTTTTTGTCTGTGTGTTCTTAAATGAATATAATGATATTTATGTTGAAGGGCTATTTTGAAGATTAAATGACATATAAAGTGATTGGTACAATCACTCTTTGTTGGCTTATTTCTCAGATCTCAAATGAGAAGTAATAGAAGGGGAGACTCAAAAGCCTGTTATGTCTATAGCTAAGATTAGGCAGACTCATGGGCTGATTAGAGCCATCACAGAGTATGTACAGATCCATCTTTATTCAGAATCCTTGAAGCATGTGGGAATTATCCTATACTAATAAAATAGAAATGAGTCTGATAACAATCCACTCTTAGATATTCAATGCATAATTATGATGATTTATGCTTTCTTGCACTCTGAATCTTTTCTCGCATGAGTAAATTAGGAAAGATGAGAGAAAACTAAGACGGGTTCACTTGACTACTTGCTGTCAATTCTTATCTGAAATCAGGAGGAAGAAAAGGAAAGTCTTGGATACAAGGAAACATGAAAGTTATAAGAAGATCTATACTATTCAAGCTTCTATTAGAGGCTAATAGTTCTGTCTGTGTGCCATTCACTGTTGATTCCAACAAATTTCAGCAGGCAACTTATGTTTACAATAAAATTGGTTTGAATGTTATTAGTAGCTTTTGAAAAAGACACATAATTCAATAATGCTACAGCAATGGAAAAAAAGGTGGTTCTGTTGCAACTGGAAAGATGATTTGGAGAGCATTTCTGGTGGTTAAATTAAGCAAGCTGAAGCGTTCTTGTTGGGATTTTTTTTTTTTTTTTTTTAATGTCTAGCCTACAAGGAACATTGGGGTTTTAGTTTTTTATTTGCTTCTTTATTTGTTTTTGTAAACAAAATAGAATTCTTCAGCACTACATTTATGCAATGGAGGATGTTAATGCATGCCATTTCTTTTATATTTATTTTATTCTGAATTGGTCTCCATGGTTCCTCCTTCTCAAGATTTATGTGCAATATTTCATAAGAATATTATACATATCATTAATGATTTTGAAGCATTATTACTTTTTTAAAATTTTTCATTGGTGCATTATAATTATACATATTTGTGGGATTCATTGTACCGTATTCATACATGTACATAACATAATTTGATCAAACTTATTTCCTAATACCTTCCCTTTCCCTCTCCTCTCCTCTTCCTGGCCTCCTTGACTCACTTGTTCTATTCTATGAACTCTCTTATAGTATTATTATTATTATTTCAATGAGTGCACTATAATTATATATAATTATGCATATAATTATTATGTATATGTATATAATTATGTCATATATTAGTAATGGACATAGCCTAATTTGGTAGTTTTTGTTCCCTAGCATTCCCCCATGCTCCCTTCTTCCTTCCCTCTGGATTCCTTTCTTCTCTCTATTAGTTTTCACCTATGATCCCCATCTTTATTCCCTTTTTTTTCTTTATCCTGTCACATAAGGAGCATTATCTCAAGTGAGAGTCTCTTTTAATGAATTTAACGATATGGACATTTGAAACACAGACTTTTGTAACAGATTTCTTCAAAGGACCTGTATTTGTGAAGTATAGAATTTTTTACCTAAAATAGATGTCTTTATTTCCTAAAGAAACATTTCACGCTTATCTTTTACTACTTGGAAAGCTTGAGAACATTTGTCTTCCTTCAATTTTATTTTCTCTCTCCTACTTTTTATATTTCTTTTGTCCCACTCTAAGCTACCTGCATAGATCACTCTCAACAAGTTGAGTGATTTGGTTATAGCAACAGAAAAGTTTATAGCAAAATGCATACATTTCTTTTTTGGAGAATCTTCTAGTTCTTCTAGTCAGTACTCTGAAACTTCCTGCAGGTTACCTGTGGGTATGTACTTCTTAGGGCCTTTTTACTTACTTTACATGCAGATCTATAATTTCTTGTATGACACAAACAACCCTTTTTACAAAAGCACTTAAAATTTTCCTAGTCTCTTCAACTCATTCTTTTTCATATGTGTGTTTCTAAGTTAGAAAGGCTCACAAACAAAGATATTGCTTAAAATACTACTTTAGATTCCTTTCATTGGTGGAAACAATTCTGTTAGTTTGTGGAATTTTCAGAAGCTAGTGTATATTTACAACTTAGCTAAGCCTGAATTTTGTAAAGTTAATATATATATTTTAAAATCGTGATTATTATAATAATAATTTTTCACTTAAATTTAGAATACATTATTTTTTAACCACTGAAATTCAGTTTTTGAATTTCAAAACTCAAAAGCCTCGTAAGTGGCATTACTATTAGTACTTGCTTATATTGTGTCTTCTCTGTTCTTCAGGATATTATAGTATCTATTGAAAATGTGGTGGTATCTCGAATAGACGCTGTAAATCTATGTTCTAGTCAACAATCTCACCTGGATTTCAAAGTCAATAGAAACAATTTGGAGGTGTGGACTCCACTTGAAACATATATCATCTACTCTCCAGACTTTAAAAGTAAACTTGCCATCCTGGACAAAGCAATGGAAGGAACAATTGCTACTTACGTTGGTGGTATTCCAGGTATCTAATTACTTTTTTGTCAGTTTTAAAAATTCTATTTTTATTTCAGCTGATGCTACATTAAGTATAGAATTTTAGTAAAAAAGCATTGGGAGGGACAGCAAAATTCCAGTATTCAGTATTCTTCTCCTGGCTGCTTGTACCAATGTTTTATTGATACATTTTTGTTTGATTATTTTTTAATGGTGAACGGTTTCAGTTTCAACAAATGTTTTACTCCATTTCATTTCATCCACATAATAGTGTTGTAAGTTCAATAATTATTCTTCTATTTATTAATTGTTTATCTAACATTTATTCACTCATACTTAGTTTGTCCATCATTTATCCTTTATTTATTAAGAACATGTATCCCAGGTACTGGGATAAAGTAAAAACAAATATATATTAAGGATTTTGCAATCTAGTGACAGAAACAGACATTAAACAACTGATTAAGAACATACCAATATAATTAAAATTGTTATCCCTTCTCTGAAGAAAAAGTATGGGTTTCTTTTAGAGTTTGAAAATGAGGTCTTGATTTGGTTATGAAATCAAGGAACAATGTATCTGAATAAGAGACTCACTGAATGTAAATGGAATATTTGAAGGATTAAATGAATTTATCCAGATGATAGGGATGAGGATCCATGTGTGGGCAAAGTGGGAAGGTGTTAATATCTTGAGAAATACACAGATCTGTATAAGTATTACATATTGAGCAAGGGAGATGGTATTGCAGGATGAGGCTATGAACTGGGCAGACAGGTAGAAGGCTTGTATATATTTTATTCAGGGTCTTATATATAATGCATTAGAATCATTAAAATGTTTTAGACAAGGAAGGGGTATATCAGTATTGTGACTTAAAAATTTCTCTTTAGATGAACAAATGGGAGGCAAAGTGGCTACAACTGAGATGTGTTGGAGGCTATTGAGTAGTCCAGATGAAGAAGCAGTAATTATTGCAGAAATAACCACACTACTATTTACTGGTGCAAAAAACAAAAACAAAAAACAAAAAACACTATAAATACTGTTCAGAGTGCTTCAAATGTATTGACTTACTTAATTTTCAAAATAGTCAATGAGGAAGGGAACTAGTTTCCCTATTTTACAGATTGGGAAGCTGAGGAAGCTGCTGGGCTACAGTGATGTCAGTGGGGGATAGCATACAATGAATATAGATTTAGACAAGAAATAAAGTCAATTGGATTGAATGATTGAAAGACAGGTATAAGGATAACTTAGGTTTCTGAAATGAACAGTTGCATGGTAGTGACTCCATTTAGCAAAACTGGAAAAATGGGTTTATTTTGACTTAATATGAGAAAAAACAAAATTAGCACTAATGTTTTACTTTAAATGATAAAAAGAGGTGCTTTCTTTAGAAGCATTATTCAGTACTATTTGCAGATTATTCTCATGGGAAAATTCTGAGTTTGATGTCTGAACTTCTAGTAACCTTCTTTGTACTGCTTTATATGTTCAGGGTCTTAATTTTGCATATATGAATTTTTATCTGAGGTTTTAAGGAACAGAAGTAAATGAGCTCCAAAACTTATAGGTAGGTAGGTAGGCAGACAGGTAGGTGGGAAGGAAGGAAGGAAGGGAGGGAGGGAGGAAGAAAGAAAGTTAGATTGTATTAGCTTTTTCTAAGGAAGGAAGGAAGAAAGATTGTATTAGGGTTCTCTAGAGGAATAGAACCAAAAGAATATGTGTACATGTGATTATAAAAGGGGATTTATTAGATTGGCTTACATAGTCATAAGTTGGAGAGACCCACAATGGCCATCTGCACTCTGAAGAACCAGAGGAACCAGTAGCTGCACACTCCAAAGAGCTGAATTCTCAGAACAGTAAAGACAAAATTGTAGCCCCAATTTAGAGATTCCCTGAAAAATCACTGGTGAGAGTTCATGTTGGAAGAGTGAAGGAGCTGGAGTCCAATGTCCTGGGGTGATGAAAGCAGCAACAGATGCACCCACTGAAAAAGAATCCAGTTTGCATCTGCTGAGGCTTCCTTTTGTCTTTTGTTTCACCTGGCCCCCAGCCTATTTCAGGGTGGGTTCTTCACTTCAGTTTGCTGTCCTACATGCCAATCGTACTGGAAATATCCTCAGAAGCACATCTAGACGTCTCTTGATTCTACATATCTCTCAATCTAATCAGATTGACAATCTAGATTAACCACCATAGTTAGCTGGATGTAGTTTAATTAACATGGTTAATTGTTAGGAAGCATAATTGCAGATAATATGAATGAATTCTATATAGGAAACTACCTGCACTCTTATTCACAAAGTAGCTGAATATAATTTTAAGAAATTGAACAAACAAGAAATTTAAAAGATGTAAAAATACTACAATTTCAGTGTCTTTGCAATAACACTCAGGACTCACTTCAATGATTAAGTATTGAAAGAAAGAAACAAGAAAAATTGAGGAAAACTGAAAATGAAGATATTAAGAGTATAGACTATGAGATGGCTAAATTATTGATATACAAAATAGACATTAAATTGAATGTTAATTTAAATTCAGTGGAAAAATGATAATTCTGAGGATTTTTTAAAATAATGTTTTATTTGTAATTGGTGCAGAATAATTATATGTACTATAGGGTAAGAGGTTTTCTTTTTTTGTAAATAGAGAATAATTAATGATGTTGAGCCAGATTTGAAAGGGATTCTTAAAATATCCTGTGGATGTATAGAAAAGCATGGATTTGAACATGGCGGCCGGCGAGGAGGCAGCACTTTCAGTACCTCCACATTAACGGGATCGGAGAGACCCATTAATACGCCTAGATTCTACCTGCTGAGAAACTCCTAGCAAAATTCCGCTAAAAGGAGACCTGCCAGGAATTAGTAAGTTTATTGGAGGTGAAAGTTTGTCCCAGACGAGTGAATCTCGGCCACGCAGCACAGAGGTCCAGTCCTGCCAGCTGCCGCCAAAAGGCCACAACCCGCCCGTTGCAGCAAACGTTCAAACAGCCGCTGCATGCCCGTCTCTGTAAATGGCCCCACCCGGTAGGCAAACGGGCCCCGCCCACCCAGCTCAGGAGGCGACGTGAAGGGACTCTAACCAAGCCTTTATGAAATAGTGAATTCGAAACTAAAACCAGAGATTGAATCAGACCAGAGACAAGCCAGTCCCACCCCTCCCTTCGGACACTCCAGCAAGGAGCCAGGGGCCTGCCATAGCAAAGAGGGAAAGTCACCAGAGTTCGGCCAACGAGATTCCTTCCCAGCGGAATCTACTTTAGCAGTCGTGTGACTCCCACCCACACCAGATACAGACAACCGGTTAACTTCAAAAATCTCTACGTGGGCGTGACCGTAAGGGCCAAGGGACTCCCGACCCCCAACTCACCCTACCGCCAGTGACGTGGGCGTGACTGTAGGGGCGGAGGGAAGCAGAGAAGACTCCCCACCCCCAACTCCCCCAACCGCCAACAGAGAGGGCGTGACGGTAGGGGCGGAGGGAAACAGAGGGCACTCCTGACCTCGAACTCCTCCTACCGCCAGCGGTGGGGTCCTGATTGTAGGGGCTGAGGGAAGCAGAGGGGATTCTTGACCCCCAACTCCCATTACCACCAGTGGCGACACCCAAGGTCTTAGCCGCCAGCTTCCGAGGGCGTGCCCACCAAAGGGGTCTGGAAAAATTAAACTATTGACTCCCAGACCACAGCTCCACAGTACTGGGGCTTAGATGAATGACAGAGAGAGTGCTCAGTCATTCGGGAAATAGGGAACGCGGTGGGGCTGAAACTGTAACCAGATCCTTGGGGAACCGCCTCCGGTGAGCATGACCTGGCTGGCTGGCAGGAGGAAGGGGAGGAGGGGCTGGAGAAATGAAACGGCTCTGGACTAACAGGATTGAGAGACTCCCAGGAGCCGCCTTACAGGGATTGCTGTCGACACATAGAGGGCAAAACTCAGCTTGGAGAGCACAGCTCTGCTACGGGAAGAGAAGAAAATGGATCTCTAAGACCTAATTTTATTTCTCATTTCATTCTATTTTATTTTTTCTCTCCCGTTTTCCTTCTTTCTTTCCCCTTTCAAGTTTTATTGTTCTTTCCATTCTCCTCTATTCTATCTATCTCCCTCTCCTTCTTTCTTTTTAAGAGCACCTTCCTTCCCCTTCCCCCCAACTTTCATCCCAAGCATTACGTCCTTCATTATGTGTAGTTGTCTAAATGCAAATAAATGAATGTTTCGAGGCTATCTATAGGGCTCCTAAATACCTAGCTACTAACAACACCCTGATCCAATCGACGGTTAGTATCCCGCTTTAGTAGAACAACCTTCTAAAATAGCCAAGACATATTAACCCTTATAGCTTCATAGCACCTAACCTAAACATAAAGTCCTAAGAACAAACAACAAATCACTATACGCATACAGAATCCGGAAGCCCTTTATAAATTGAATGAATCAGCTTTAAAGTACAATAAAGTCCAACATCTCTAGGCATAATCTCCCACCACAAAGGAGAGACATCAGAGATATACAAAGCCAAAACAAATTTATAGGAGAAAGCAAAAACACAGCAGTCAAACAGAGCTGGAAAGTAAAGTGAACATCATGAAAAAACAAGGGAAAAAAGGAGTACAAACAGTGCAGGACAACTTAAATCTACAGGAGAACCTAGAAGCATCTGAAACATGGATAGGGAAAGAACTCAAAACATACCTAACTCAGATGGAAAGGAATATTAGAGAAGATATGAGACTGCAAGTCCACGCAATAAAAGTATATTTTGAAAATGAATTAAACAAACTAATTCAAATGGCAAAGAACGAGCTTTACCAGGAGATAGAGATCTTTAAAAAAATCAAACAGTAATCCTAGAAATGCAGGAAACTATAAACCAAATTAAAAACTCAAACGAGAATATTACAAATAGACTAGATCATGTAGAAATCAGAACATCAGATAATGAAGACAAAGTTTATCAACTTGAAAAGAATATAGTCAACACAGAAAAGATGCTTAAATGCCACGAGCAATCTATTCAAGAGATATGGGATGTCATAAAAAAACAAATTTGAGAGTCATGGGGATAGAGGAAGGCATAGAGATTCAAACCAAAGGAATGGACAACATATTAAATGAAATAATTCTAGAAAACTTCCCAGAGATAAAAGATGGAATGGATTGCCAAATCCTGGAAGCCTACAGGACCCCAAATACTCAAAACCGTAATAGACCAACTCCAAGACATATAATTATGAAGATAGTCAACATACAGAACAAGGAGAGAATATTAAAAGCTACAAGAGAAAGGAGGCAGATTACATTCAGGGGTAAACCAATTAGGTTAATAACTGATTTTTTATCACAGACTTTGAAAGCAAGAAGATCCTGGAAAAATGTATTTCAAATGCGGAAAAATAATGGATTCCAACCAAGAATACTGTATCCAACAAAATTAAGGCTTCATATTTGACAATGAAATTAAAATCTTTCACGATAAACAAAAGCTAAAAGAATTCGCAGCCAGAAAACCAGCACTGCAAAGCATTTTCAGCAAAATACTACAAGAAGAGGAATTGAAAAATAGTGCCCAAAACTAACAGTGGGAGGTATCTCAGTAAAGGGGGAGGAAAATAACCAAAAAGTAAAAACTAGCCAAACTAAAATAAATAAATAAACATGACTGGAAGTACAAATCATATTTTAATTGTAACCTTAAATGTTAATGGCCTAAACTCACCAATCAACAGACATAAGCTAGTAACCTGGATCAAAAAAAAAAAAAAAAAATCCAACAATATGCTGCCTTCAGGAGACTCATATGATAGGAAAAGACATACAAAGGCTGAAGGTGAAAGGTTGGGAAAAATCATACCACTCACATGGCCCTCGGAAGCAAGCAGGAGTGGCCATACTCATATCGAATAAAATCAACTTCAAACCTAAGTTAATCAAAAGGGATAAAGAAGGACACTATATACTGTTAAAAGGAACCATCCACCAATAAGACATAACAATTATCAATTTGTATGCACCAAACAATGGTGCAGCAACGTTCATAAAACAAACTCTTCTCAAATTCAAGAGTCAAATAGACCACAACAGAATAATTATGGGTGACTTCAACACACCGCTCTCGCCATTAGACAGATCCTCCAGACAAAAGCTGAATAAAGAAACTGTAGAACTCAATAACACAATCAATAACCTAGACTTAACCGACATATATAGAATATATCAACCATCATCAAGTGGATACACGTTCTTCTCAGGAGCACATGGATCTTACTCAAAGATAGATCATATATTATGCCATAGGGCAACTCTTAGTAAATATAAAGTTGTGGAGATAATACCATGCACTATATCTGATCATAATGGAATGAAACTGGAAATCAATGATAAAAGAAGGAAGGAAAAATCCTGGATCACATGGAAAATAAACAATATGTTACTGAATGATCAATGGGTTACAGAAGACATAAAGGAGGAAATCAAAAAATTCTTAGAGATAAACGACAATACAGACACAACATACCGGAATCTATGGGACACAATGAAAGCAGTTTTACAAGGGAAATTCATTTCCTGGAGTTCATTCCTCAAAAAAAGAAATAACCAACAAATAAATGAACTCACACTACATCTCAAAACCCTAGAAAAGGAAGAGCAAAACAACAGCAAAAATAGCAGAAGACAAGAAATAATTAAAATCAGAGCGGAAATCAACGAAATTGAAACAAAAGAAACCATTGAAAAAATTGATAAAACTAAAAGTTGGTTCTTTGAAAAAAATAAATAAGAAGGACAGACCCTTAGCCATGCTAACGAAGAGATGAAGAGAGAGAACTCAAATTACTAACATACGGGATTAAAAAGGCAATATCACAACAGACACTACAGAAATACAGAAGATAATTAGAAAGTATTTTGAAACCCTATATTCTAATAAAATAGAAGATAGTGAAGATATCGATAAATTTCTTAAGTCATATGATCTGCCCAGATTGAGTCAGGAAGACACACACAATTTAAACAGACCAATAACAAAGGAAGAAATAGAAGTAGCCATCAAAAGACTACCAACCAAGAAAAGCCCTGGACTGGATGGGTATACAGCGGAGTTTTACAAAACCTTCAAAGAAGAATTAATACCAATACTTTTCAAGCTATTTCAAGAAATAGAAAAAGAAGGAGCTCTTCCAAATTCATTCTATGAGGCCAAAATCACCCTGATACCGAAACCAGACAAAGACACTTCAAAGAAAGAAAACTACAGACCAATATCTCTAATGAACATAGATGCAAAAATTCTCAATAAAATCCTGGCGAATCGAATACAAAAGCATATCAAAAAAAATTGTGCACCATGATCAAGTAGGATTCATCCCTGGGATGCAAGGCTGTTTCAATATACGGAAATCAATAAATGGTATTCACGACATTAATAGACTTAAAGATAAGAACCATATGTTCGTCTCGATAGATGCAGAAAAAACATTCGACAAAGTACAGCATCCCTTTATGTTCAAAACCCAAAAAAACACTAGGGATAACAGGAACTTACCTCAACATTGTAAAAGCTATATATGCTAAGCCTCAGGCTAGCATCATTCTAAATGGAGAAAAACTGAAGGCATTCCCTCTAAAATCTGGAACAAGACAGAGATGCTCTCTCTCACCACTTCTATTCAATTTAGTTCTTGAAATACTAGCTAGAGCAATTAGAGAAAAGAAATTAAAGGCATAAAAAACGGAAAAGAAGAACTTAAATTATCACTATGTGCTGACGACATGATTCTATACCTAGAAGATCCAAAAGGGAAAGAAACTACTAGAAACTACTAGAACTAATAAATAAATTCAACAAAGTGTCAGGATATAAAATCAACACGCATAAATCAATGGCATTCCTGTATATCAGCAACAAAACCTCTGTAATGGAAATGAGGAAAACCACCCCATTCACAATATCCTCAAAAAAAATAAAATACTTGGGAATCAACCTAACAAAAGAGGTGAAAGATTTATACAACAAAAACTACAGAATCCTAAAGAGAGAAATAGAAGAAGACCTTAGAAGATGGAAAAATATACCCTGTTCGTGGATAGGCAGAACTAACATCATCAAAATGGCGACATTACCCAAAGTTCTCTACAGGTTCAATGCAATGCCAATCAAAATCCCAATGGCATTTCTTATAGAAATAGATAAAGCAATCATGAAATTCATATGGAGAAACTAAAGACCCAGAATAGCAAAAGCAATTCTATGCAGGAAGTGTGAATCTGGAGGTATAGCGATACCAGATTTCAAACTGTACTACAGAGCAATAGTAACAAAAACAGCATGGTACAGGTACCAAAACAGGCAGGTGGACCAATGGTACAGAATAGAGGACACAGAGACCAATCCACAAAATTACAACTTTCTTATATTTGATAAAGGGGCTAAAAGCATGCAATGGAGGAAGGATAACATCTTCAACAAATGGTGCTGGGAAAACTGGAAATCCATATGCAACAAAATGAAGCTGAATCCCTTTCTCTCGCCATGTACAAAAGTTAACTCAAAATGGATCAAGGAGCTTGATATCAAATCAGAGACTCTGTGCCTGATAGAAGAAAAAGTTGGCTCCGATCTACATATTGTGGGGTTGGGCTCCAAATTCCTTAATAGGACGCCCATAGCCCAAGAGTTAATAACAAAAATAAACAAATGGGACTTACTGAAACTAAAAAGTTTTTTCTCAGCAAGAGAAACAATAAGAGAAGTAAATAGGGAGCCTACATCCTGGGAACAAATTTTTACTCCTCACACTTCAGATAGAGCCCTAATTTCCAGAATATACAAAGAACTCAAAAAATTAAACAATAAGATAACAAATAACCCAGTCAACAAATGGGCCAACGACCTGAACAGACACTTCTCAGAGGAGGACATACAATCAATCAATAAGTACATGAAAAAATGCTCACCATCTCTAGT